>NC_024802.2:1369466-1471169 GCF_000309985.2 Brassica rapa
ACTAGATTGATTTGAATTTATTTTATAGTTATTAGGGTAACAATTATTTATATAAATATTTTATTTTATACGTGTAAATAATAACTTACAAAATAAATTATAATTTTTATAATTCTTAATGATTAATCAATAAAAACTATTATATTTAAAAAAAATCAAATTTTATCAAAACATTTACGCTATATCCGAACTTGCGAAGTAGCAGTGTAGTCAATTAAAACAAACACTTGTTAGGATAGGGAGAAAATAAAACTTCTCAACTAGGCCCATTAATCTATTCATCTATATTATTAAAAGAGAAGTACCTATTAAAAAATACCTCTAAGTTTTCTAAATTATTTACACTTTCATACACTGAGAATTAAATTAAATTACAAATTTTAATGCATATCTTATCCCAGTTAAATTAATGAGTTTTTTTTAATTAAATTTAAACTTAATGTCATTAAATGAACTTACTTATTTTAATGCTTGTCTTTTTCAGTTAAATTAAAGAGTTTTTCTTAATCAAATTTAAACTTAATGTCATTAAATAAACTTAAAAATATATCATATTTAATGTAGCTTATTACGGACGAGTACAGTCCAATAATGAACTTGAATTTTATTTTTACGAAAACGTGAATCACTTGACATATGTAATATTTAAAATATATTAACTACAATATAACAAATGCATATAACCTAACTATACTTTAGTTTGAAATGATCATGCTCAAGTTTTATATAGTCAACTTACATCATGCATCTATCGATGTACAATATTCAAACCACCTATAATTTTCGTTTTCTTTATAGGATGTATCAACCAACCAATCATCCTATTGATTTTCTAAGTTTTATAAAAAATAAATCAATAAATATAAACTCAAAATCCAATATTTTTTATTAATCAAAACATAATATTTTCAATGTCGTATCTTTAATGTATCTATTAAATATAGAAACTGTAACCATAATTACACTAATTATAAGAATATATTTGATTCCAACCAATTGATCTATTACTTTGGTAATTGATTTGCTTACAGAAGAGAAAACAATAAATTTAAAATTTGTAAGAATATAAGGATATAGATATTCCAACCAATTGTCTATATTTGCGTATGATTTTCGCATAATAAGCTTCAAATTGAACATTGAAAAAGATAGAGAGATTTTTTTTTTAATTTTTTACCGATACAGAACTTAAACAAAATGAAGAGTTAAAGGTAATTTTTTTTTGTTACACTTCCCGGAAAAAAATGGTTACAACATGGGCTTTCATAATATGACATTTTAACATATTAATGTTATGGACATTTAATAATTATCTTGACGAAAAACAAAGACTATAAATAATTTATTATTAATAAAATTATGAAATTAATTACAATTTGATGACTAATTCATCGCCCTTTTTATATGTTAAATTTTTCATAGAAGTTTAAAAAATCATTGTATTTCCTTTAATCATGTATAACTAATTTATAATCTTTTATGCCATACTAAGTCGTAATATAATGTTTCTTCTTATTTTACATTAATAACCATTGTTTTTATATATCGTCTACAATTCTCTAATTACGTCTATTTGTTCAATTTTTTATATGATATCGAATATTCATCATAAATAGATGGTTTAAGATACCGAAAAAATATTTAGTTGGTGAATATAATGCATCAAATATTACAAATACATCATTTAGTTAAATAAATAACCAAAAATCGAAAATTTATTGTTAAAAGTTAAAACCTACTGAAATCTTTTTCAAATCTTTGATCAGTCTTAATAACAGTACGGTTTATATCATTATATGGAAAAGATCCTCAAAGGAAGCATTGTTTGTGTTTCAAAAAAAAAAGGAAGCATTGTTTGGGAGTTAAAGGTAATTTTTTTGGTCGTGGACACTTATCGAACATTTCTTGGTCGTGGTCCTTATCCAGCTCAATTTCTTTGTTTTCGCAGCTCTGGCATCGACTAGGGCTAATGGGCCGATATTCAGGCCCGCTAACAATTCGGAAAATGTTATGGTAATTTCAATGTGGGCTTAAACGAATACAAGCAATAAGCAAATCAGTAACAACCATTAGATCTTTGATACCGTATATAATCAGTGAGAAATGAAACAAACTGTTCCACTAGTAAGGTGGGTTCTTGTAATCATCTCTGGCACGAGAATAGCAGACGTAGTAGAACTGAGAGACTATAGCAGTGAAGAGTGCGAATGAAGCACCAGCTGCAAACACTCCTTTACGTATCACTTCACAGCTAGGAGGCTCATCCACGTTCCACATCTTCCTGTACTTAGTGTGGTACGCGTTTCTGATTGATGCCGCGAGCAAACATATCTCAGCAATCAAGAAAAACACCCTGTCACAAATAAAGAAAAAAAGAATAATGGGTCACCGTCAGATTCATGAAACATATAACGTTATGATTTAAGTATATATTAGTTAGCAAAAAAAAAATACATACATATATATATATATATATATATATATATATATATATAATTACCAGCAAATGAGGAAGAGGATGATGGCACAAGCTCTTGAACCACCAGGGCTAAGAGCCTTGCCGCAGCAGAAGCACTTGCTAGCCAACATAATAATGACTTGAGTTGTCAAGAGAAGCACAAAAGCACCAGCACCATAACTTGTAGCTATGTCTGAGCCATACTCACAGTACTCATATACTTTCTCCTTGTCAGGTACAACCTTACCCTACAAAACAAACATTACAATCAGATCTAGCCCTACAAAGCTACAGTTACCTACACAGATCTTAACTCTCTATAATATAAATCTTGAGAGAGTTTCGGTTACAGGTTTTGAATCAAACTCATAAACAAGGATCCTTGTTAAGTTCATCACATATTTTTAACGAATCTTGATTCTTGAATCAGATCTGAACACGAAATAGAGCAACGAACATTAATGAAAGTTTGAGAGAGAGAGTAATGATTCTTACGACGCTTCTTCTTTGCTCGGCGGCAATGGCTAGTCCAACAGCGATGAGATCAAGAATGAACACAATGATAATCACGAGCTTTGAAGCCATGGCAGCAGATTTTCTCGTGATGTTCTCTTTCCCTCGAAGCTGTTTCGTTTCTTTATATATTAGCTAATACATGGATGACGAAACTGTCAAGAGAGTGTGACCGAATAAAGAAAATGAAAAGACTGTAATCTTACAAAATTATTATTTTTGTTTTACTTATAAAATATTTAAATTTGAGAAAAGGACAACGCTGCTGATTTGGTTTTTTATTTTTATTTTTTTGGTAAAAAAGTAAAGATATTATTTTAAAACTTTTTCATTTTTGACAGAATTACAAAGGTTAACAAGAAGCACTGAAAAGAAAATAAAACTTTAAACACAAACTCAATTTAGTTACAAGGGGGCACACACAACCGCTATAACCAATATCCCGAGACTCGGCCAAGTCTGCACCAACAGCTTGCCGCAAAACTCATTTTTTAGTTTAATAACAACTTTAACATCTGAGTAAGTAGTATACAACTATGGTGCTAACTAAAGGCAGTTCGTTTTTGCATTTAGTTGCATCATCTGAATACAATATTTAGATTTTACATTCAAATGTATTAACTTTTATAGTTTATATTACATCTAGATACAACATTTAGATATTAAATTGTTCGTTTTTATTTTATTTTATAGTAGCATTTTAATGCTATTACTTCAAAAGAAAACTATATATGACATTATTTATATAATTAATTGTTAATTAACTGTTGTATTTGAATAATTATGTTTGAATTACATTTGTAACAAAATAATAATTATATTTATTTTAGAATATCTGATTTTAAGGTTTTGGCACGAAATCCAATTTTACGGTTTTCATAGGAAATTTGATTTAATGATTTTTTGGTTTTGGCAAAAAAAAAAAAATTTGCGGTTAGGGAAAAATATGATTTACGGTTATGACGGAGAATTCAATTTAATGTTTTGGCAAAAAATGTGACTTTGCAATTTTGGCAAAAATAAACTAAATATTATGTTTTAGCAGAAATACTTCATTTTACTGTATGATATTAAAATTTAATTTACAGTTTTACGGGAAATAATCTTATGTTTTAATATATATAATATTGTTATTATTATTATTCTTATTAATATAAACTAGTTTTTTTTGTAATGAATCTTATTTAAGCCTTTTGGATTTTGAAATGCAAATTTTACATCTAAACTCTATAATTTTCATCTCAAATATTCAGTTAGGGAAATTTGCGGTTAGGGAAAAATATGATTTACGGTTATGACGGAGAATTCAATTTAATGTTTTGGCAAAAAATGTGACTTTGCAATTTTGGCAAAAATAAACTAAATATTATGTTTTAGCAGAAAAACTTCATTTTACTGTATGATATTAAAATTTAATTTACAGTTTTACGGGAAATAATCTTATGTTTTAATATATATAATATTGTTATTATTATTATTCTTATTAATATAAACTAGTTTTTTTTGTAATGAATCTTATTTAAGCCTTTTGGATTTTGAAATGCAAATTTTACATCTAAACTCTATAATTTTCATCTCAAATATTCAGATTCTATAGATGTTATAGTTTTGAAAATAATATTTGCATCGAAGTGTAGCATCCAACATAAAAAACGAATAATGCCTAAATAGAAAATTAGGGCCTCTGCACATTGTGCAGATGAGGTTTTCTTTGCCTTATCTACGGGTTAATTAAAGTGACCATACCTTGTTTAATAATTAAAGTCGTTGGAGTAATTCCAAAACAAAAATGTAACTTTATATTCTTTATGTTTCTCAAAAAGTTTATTTTGACACATTTCATGTGAAATAAGAAAATTACAAAATATATTAACATAATCTTACTTAATGTACAGTTTAATAAAATAAAATGATTTAAATATAAATTTATTAATTGTTTAAAAGGGTAGGAAATGATTATATATATGAAAATCACATTGAAAATATAGAACTAACTCTTTGAAAGATAAATAAAAAATTATTTTTGTGAAACCGATGAGTATTATGAAATTGAATGCGTTTGACAGCATTGACCTTCTTGATGACGTCAAATTGAGGTTGCGAATCGTCAAATAAAAGCGGTGCGTGGAATGAAAACTGAAAAAGTCACCAATCACGAAAACAGTAAAAAAAACGGGACAGAATTCCTAAATTAACGCACTTAGCAAATCCAAATTATTTTTGGGAAAACTATTTTTTTTAAAGCAAAAAAATGGTAACTATGTGCATTTAGACTAATCTATATTTTGTGTCATATTTTCTTATAACACTCTTTAATATTTTTGAAAATAAATTTAATAAATAGTTTTACAAACAAAAAAAATTTGGAAAAATAGTAACTTTTGATAAAATACCTATATGAACTTAGTGATATTTTTTCCAGTCATAAAAAAGTTAAAATTATAAATTTCATATTATGTTCTAAATAAAGTAGAAATGACATTCTACGAAGTAGAAAACGAAATCCATTTTTTTCATTGAATCTACAATGTTTAAAATACGTGATCTACGTAAATATGAGTATTCTAAAAATATTTAGAATACACATTCCGCGCTTAACGTATCGTTCTAAAATCTTTAGAAATCAAAATCTACACATTAATATAAATCTAAAATACGTAGAAACCGACTTCTACATATTTACTATAAATCTAAAACATGTAGAAATCAAAATCTAAACATTACTATAATTCTAAAAAACTGTAGAATCCGATTTCTACATATTAGTTATATTCTACGAATAAGAAATCAGTTCCTAAAAATATGAAAACAAAATATTTGAGAATACTCACTTTTATATTTTGAAAAAAAAAATTAATTTTAAAAAAATAAAAATAAAAAAACGAAAAAGGAACAAAAAACAAAAAAAGAATAAAAATTTACAATTTTAAGGGCATTACTGCCATTTTGAAAAAAATTAGTCTAATAGGACATAAAGTAATATAGATTAGTATAAAGGGATATAGTTACCATTTTTTTGCTCTAAAAAAACAATTTTCCCATTATTTTTTTTGTTTGTTTACTTTTTTACAATAATATCTCACCTAGCGTAGTTTACGCCCCAATTATACTGTGGTGTTATGTTTTTTTTTTGACAACAATAACTATGATAAGAAACTTACCGGCTCGAAAAACCAAACCGGTGGAATATAATCAACATAAAACCCAGCTGAAGAGAAACTCCGAGCACCTCGTACAATCTTGTCCGCCACTAGATTAGTAGCTCTTGGTATATGTCAAATTTTGAAGGAAGGGAAGAAGCATTTACTACGTCGAAACTCCTCCATGTGTGTAGCAAAAGCTGGCTATTCGTCTGGTGAAGACACCATCTTCACCAATTAAGAACAGTCAAAAACTACGTCTGAAAGATCAAGGGTCTTCATGCACTTCATAGCCCATATCAAAGCTTCAAATTCTACATGTAGAGCTGATAAGCTTCTTCAGAGATTCATCGCCCCCATCATCTTCTCTTCTGATCCTACTTCTCTGAAGAACCATCCCTGCCCCGTGAATTTGTCATTCTTTTTCCACGCACCATCTATAAAACAGACTCTTGACTGTCCTGATGCTTGCCATTCAAAGTTTTGTGGGCCCAAAACTTGTCTTTCTGGAATTGTAGTCTGAGCTTCCGCCCATACCTTGCTCTCGACTTCCACATATCTAAGTATTTCTTGAGGATTTCCATCTCTATTATTGAAAACTTTATTATTTCTATTTTTCCAAATGTACCATATAATCCATGGAAAGTTACTAAAATCATGCTCTTTTGGCAATCTCCAGAAGAGATAATCCATATTGGTAAATACCAAATTCGTTGGGAAAATACCAGGGGCCGAAGGATTTTTTTGATAAAGCCCAAGTTTGCAGAGCTGGAGGACATGCAAATAAAGCATGATTAACTGACTCTTCCTCTGTGCCACAAATACTACATCGGGTATCACAATTAATCTCCCGTGACCTTAAATTTTTTGCAACCGATATAGTACATCAGAGAACTTGCCAAACAAATGTCTCAATTTCAGGGGACATTTAAGTTTCCAGCAAAAACCCAAAAGTGGTTTGATAATTGGACCATAAGGAACTAAATCATGTGCCTTATCTAGAAATAATGATTCAACCCTAATACTATGGTGTTTTGTAAATGTGTGTTTTTCATAGTTACATTATTTTTACATTTTTTCATTATAATTAAGGTTCATGCATTTTCATAATATTTCAATTGATCGGAAAAATGTGCAATTGAATATTTAGGAAAAAAAGTATTTATTTTAAATATTAACTATCTTAAGGCAATGAATAACATAAATAAGTGTGTATGACTGCATTTGGAAGAGAAACTTACGTCAATTTCAGGTTTCTTTTGCAACGGATTGTTCTCAAGATGGTTTCAGAATCAGAAGAATGACCAGCATTTGCAAGTTATTAGAAAGATATTAAGATCATGAAAGAGCATTTCATACGATCAGAGATTATCTATGTACCAAGGACACAAAATTCAAAGGCGGATAACCTAGCATTCAGTGTCAGGAAGCAACCATCTTTCGTCGTTCACATGGATCAAGATCTCTCGGTGTGGTTCGCAGAGTCAGTATGAGCTTGTATAAGTTGATGACAAAAAAAAAGTGTGTATGACTGCAATATATATATATGTGTGTGTTTTGTTTTCTTATTAACCAACTATTGTTAAATTTAAATACTTAAACTTTTGTTAAAATCATACATGATAAAATTTCAGTTATATAGTTATTAAAATATATAATTAAAAGATAAAAATCAAAATAATAATCAAACCAAATTTATGAAATATAGAAATAGGTAGGCATGTGCACATTTATCTAGAACCGAAGATTCAAACCGAACCGAACCAAACATATTTCTTTGGTTCTGTTTGGATCTTACCAACAGAGGCGTGTCTACAGTGTATTGAAAAAGGCATTCGCCTTAGGCCCCCGAATAATATTACGTTTTCTAGGGCCCCAAAATTTAAAATAATTTTTAGTTTATTTGCTTAAATTTATTTCTAAAAAAAACTTTCCACGAGAATCGAATAACTCAATTTCTAAATCCATATATATATTTTTTTATAGGACATAACATAGCATATTTACGTAATAAATTTATTCTTGTTAGTGTTAAACTTATGTATTTCGCGAAGGTGATATATCGTATTAGAAAATTGTTTTTTTATAGTTGTATATAAATTTATTTTTAAAACTTGCCTTAGGCCCCTAAAACCTTTCGCACGGCACTGCTTACCAATTACCCAAAAAAATCTTATATCTCTAGAACCCAAGAATCATAACCAAATTTTATATTCTACATTATTTTATATTAATGTAGCAAAATCGTAAAATATGTTTTCACCAATCAAACACTATTTTATATTGCTTTTTTTATCAAAACTTCACTTATCAAATGCATTTCACTAAATGACATTTTTGTTTAAAATATATTTATTATATGAATATATTATTATATTATTTTAATATATATTCGCTACCATTATTATTTTATTTATTAAATAATCTTTCAATACTGCAAATAAGTATTGTAACCAATTAAACACTATTTGCACTGTTTCTTACTTAAAATCGTAGTTGTCTTGTACCATACTCAAATTCTGCATGAATACAGTCATGCACTTTAATTTTCCACCGTTTTTATTATTAAATCCACTGTCACCGTTCAGAACCAGCGGTTATAAATCAAACGGTTGATCTGTTCATGTGGATCTGGTTGTCCAATGTAAATAAGTAAATCTGCATTGTTGTCAAAAACGGTTTAAACCGTTTAGTCTGCAGCTTTCTTAGTTTTGTAGCGTCAGTGGCATAAGGTAGGTCCACGTCTCGATGATCGTTAGACTATTACAGGTCAAAGTTGAAGATCAGGACAAAGTGGTGTCAGACGAATCGCTAAGACATCACATTGTCTCAACTTTTTAATCATTTCTTATAGTTGTGAATAAATATATAACGTCCACTAGGGTCGGCCCGCCCTACGGGCGGGATATATTTTAGTTGTGATCTATGTTCTTAAGTTTCAACGATTTATTATGTTAAAAAAATGTTTCGAACGATTTTATGGTTTGTGTCTCAGGTTTATATTTGTAAGAGATGTATACGATAATGAATTTTGTCTTTTAGAAAATTTTATGTGAGGATGAATTATATGTGATAAGATATATTTTGCTTGTTTACAATAGTTTGTTTATATGATATTTCAGTTTTCTATATACTGTATATTATTTATATCATGTTTTTTTTATTACTTTTCTTATAGGGTAATTTTCCCAAATAATCATTTTTAAGGTTTTGTCACAAAATAGTTTTTAATAAGAAAAATGATCGAAATAGCCCATTTTTATTTGAAAATTTTAATTTTTTTAATTTATTTTTAAAAAATTGAAACACTATCCTCAAATCTCCACCACTTAACTCTAATATTAAGTATAGATTAGTTAACCTTAGAGTATAAATATATTGTTGCCTTTTAATAAAATTCTTTTTGGTCATTTTCTTTATTGAGGGTTATTTTTGTGACAAAAACCTAAAAATAACTATCCTAGGGATTTTTTTTTCTTATATGTTATTTAATGTTTATAAAATATTTTATTAAAATTATAATAGGTAAAGCTAATATTAAATATTCACTGTTTTAAGTAAAATTAAATTATCTCTTATTAAAAAAAAAATTCATACCAAATAAAAAACTTTTTAAAACACTGTATAGGAGCTTTTTTATTTTATTTTTTTGACAATGAACGTTGTATAGGAGTTAAGCACACTAAAACTTCTATAAGGAATATCACTATATACTATGTTATTTGTTAAACTATACACAGAAAATAATATATTATAAATCTTACTATAGTTAAAAATATAATTCTGGATTACAACTCAGTGTAAATTTATAATCAAAATATTTTCAATTAATATGCACAATTTATTAATTTTTATTATTAAATATTATTTTGTCACTATTTGTAAACAATTGTGGAAAAAACAGTCTCAACCGTTTGGGGGATTCATAGTGGATCACTGCTTGATGATCATTGATCCTTTTTTACCTGCAGGTCCTAGGTGCAGGCGGTTTGATATACTGTGGAAAATAAGCGTTTAAGTTTGTGCCCTGCAAAGTTTCTTTTGTTCCTTTTCTGTAAGACTTTGAGCTTTATGAATTAATAAGCGTTTTAAATGAATCATCTCGTGTGTTTCTGCCTCTATGTGAATCAGTTCAATCTATTGGGTTTTGATGCTTCTTATTAATGAATGAGAAGATAGGATCTTAGTTCCAAAATAAAGCATAGAAATTGTAGTAGAGCATGTTATTACCCTTTTATTTAAGATAATAATCGTATGTGCAACAACAAAAAAAGGGTTTAAATAGTGCGAGTGGTTTGATTATTAATGCACATACACTCAGGAACAGGATACTTTGTAACATCTCTTACAGCTTTGCTAACCCTTATTTCTCGCTGTCCTAGAGATTGTCTGTGAAATTTCTTCATCATCTTCTCAGACTCTGTCTCAGTCATTGTTTTGTTCAAAAAGTATGGGAGCATTTGCCTTTTGTTTGGTGTTATAAGATTCTTATGTCCTTCATAAGCTCTGTGACCCTGTGGAAGATTAGTTTTCAACACCTTAGCCTTGAGAATATGCAAACACAGACATTTAATTGACCACCAAAAGAGTGTGTGTGTGTGTGTACCTGAATTGGGCAGCCCATGTTTCCTCCATGAGATGCCATGAACACATCACTCTCATTGCATACTATATAGTCGATTGCTGCCATTATCGAAGCTAGTTTTGCGAAAGGTTTGAGTTCATGGGGCAATGTAATATCGTATTTGTTGTAAAAAAAACAGTAGCTCACTCACTAACCTTGTTACTTCCTTGGCATTTAACGGACAGAGACCTGCAAGTTTCCTCTCATTAGGTGTCATGCTAGATTTGGCTGTTAAGAGCTCAGGCCGCTTAATCCCTTCTAGTCTTGCAATCTCATCATACTTTGAGCTCAAACCAGTAAGGCAGCTTGTTCTCCCACACGTCTTTCTCAAGTCAAAGATGAGAGGTAATGTAAGGACATTTGCTCCTTAACCTTTCTGCAAGCTTCTTCCATATCTCCATAACCCTTAGCGAGAACTTCAGTGCTTCAAACGCTGCCTAAACACACATTTTGTTAACCAAGGGGGAGAAAAAGAAACCAAACAGTTTTTGCTTTAAGAGTCAGAAAACATACCTCACATCGGAGCTTCTGGAGATCAGAGGGTAAGTCTTTAGACAATCTTGGATCTAATCTCCGTAAAAGCAGAACTCTATCCCTGTTAAACTGCATGGATCATACTTGCTTTAGATAGCTATCACGGGCGTGTGAATCAACTCGAAGAAGCTATCCTAATCACTTTGTCGCTTGGTAAGAAGCTATCCTAATCACTTTAAAGCTCAAAACGACACAGTCCTCATCCAAGCGAGTCATTAAACCAAATATGGTAGAATCACCTTTAGGATCAGAGGGAGGTGGAGGGATTTTAACCCATTGATGTGAAACTGGACTCCCCACGTAGCAGTAAGCTCACTTGGTTTATTTATGCACCATTTGACCAACATTTTTAAAAAAAGTTTCAGAAAAAAAACATAGCACGACGTGATGTTCTTTGTTACAAATTTACAATGCTCTATTGCTCTTCCTACAGATGCTCCCATTATCACATTGTTGTTAAGTCACAATAATCCTAATACTAAGAAAAAAAAGCAAAAAACACAAAAATCAAAATATGAATCTTCGATTGATGAATCAAAACCAAAATTATTATTTTCTCACTGAATCCCGCAACTGAAGCATAAAAGAGAATAAGTAGAAGAGTTATCAAACCAGTCATCATATTATGATTCCCAACCCCATTGGCAAAGATAAACAAATCGAAAAGTTGTTGAAAGGAAGATGATGGTAAACAAATCCACTACAGAGCCTCTGTTCTCCGACCTCTGTTCTTTGATTCAACCTCAGCGAAGAAACAAATTACAGAACAGAGCATGTGACCGAACCCATCGAGCTATCTCCGGAGATAAAACACATCATAATCGAGCTTCAACAACGGATCTGATCTCTCAGCCGTTCTATATTTTTCTCTCCGCCTGAAAAACATCAATAAACAAAACCTTAATAATCATTCAATCGGGAATCTATAACTTTTCAAGAAATAGATTGAAGGTCATGAGTGAATCAGGAAACAATAACTTTTCTAATTCTCAATACAAAAAAATAATAATTTTTAGATTGAAGAGCATGTCGATGTGAGTCTGAGAAATACCTCGCCAGTCCATCGTTTTCGTTTCAGAACACAGAAGAAATGTTTTGGTGTTGAAGACGGAATAAGAGACGAAACCCTAGAAACATTACCTGGTTCATGAAGAGTACGCAATGAAACGCATCACTTTGGTAAAAAGGACACGTGTTGTCTCTGTAGAGAAGGACTTTCTGACGTGTCCTCAGCAGGAGAGACTCCAACATTTTTTTATATAATTAGATACCACCGCTAATGAGCCATCCACTCCGTTCACTCCGTTTATGGGTCTATTCCGTCTAACAAGCGGTGCGTTAATTTTCTGAAAGCTCGAAATTATTGTTTACTGACCCTGCAATCACCACATGACATTTTTTCATCCTTTGACTCCACTCGCACTCTATCGCAAATCATTTCCCGATTGGTCACCTATCATTCCACTACTCCAATTCAAGCACACCTGACTCTTGAGTTAATTATAAACGGATATGTGCCAAAAAAGATAAGCACACTTTAGTGACATAGATAGCCAAATTAATTCTCTTAAGCCCTTTCATATATCACAATTTGGGATGTTACAATTCACCCTCTCAAAGAACGCATGTCCTCGTTGCGATCCACGACAGGTCTCAAGACACCTCTCGGATCAGAATCGAGATGGCTAACCAGCTCTGATACCACTTACGCCGACCGCTCACGGCTAATGTGCCACCCACGACCGCTCACTCGGCATGTGGGCCCCATCCCGTCTGACGAGCGGTGCGACAATTTTCTGAAGGCTCAAAATTATTGTTTACTGACCCTGCAATCACCACATAATCATTTTTCCGTGCTTTGGCCCCACTCGCACGCTATCGCGAATCACTTCCCGATAGGTCACCCATCCTTCCACTATTCCAGCTCAAGTACGCTTAACTCTGGAGTTATAAACGGTATATGCCGGAAAAGGTAAGCACACTTTGGTGATATAGGTAGCCAAATCAAGTCTCTTAAGCCTTTCCATTTATCACAACTCAGGATGTTACAATTCATCCCCTCTTAAAGAACGCAACGTCCTCGTTGCAATGCACGACATGTCTCAAGACACCTCTTGGGTCAGAACCGAGATGGCTAATTAGCTCTGATACAACTTATAACGCTCCAACCGCTCACGGCTAATGTGCCACCTACACCCGCTCACTGGGCCTATGGGCCTCATCCTGTGTGACGTGCAGTGCGTTAATTTTCCGAAGGCTCAAAATTATTGTTTATTGACCCTACAGTCACCACATGATCTTTCCCCGTGCTTTAGCCTCACTCTCACGGTATTGCGAAGAACTTCCCGCTAGGTCATCCATTCTTCCACTACTTCAGCTCAAGCACATTTAACTCTGGAGTTCTACACAGATAAGTGCCGAAAAATGTAAGTTCACTTTAGTGATGTAGGTAGGCAAATTAATTCTCTTAAGCTCGTCCATATATCACAACTAGGAATGTTACAAAAAATTAATAGTTATGGTCCTCTCTTCTAAAACTCCTCGCCTGGACCGATTTTTCTTCGGCGTACCCCCGCTAGACGGTAGTCATCCGGTTAGTCTTCTCTTCAGTCTGATTTTTTCAAACATGTTACTGTTTAACTTATTATATTATACTTTTCACTAAAATTAATCCATAAAATTTTATAACAATATATAATAATAATAATAATAATAATAATAATAATAATAATAATAATAATAATAATAACAAAATTGTGCAAATTAGTTAATTTGGATCTAAGAATCTAAGAATAAGTCCAAAAAAAAAAGAAATCAAAGTTATACAATAATATTATATTTATTAGATGACATTAAATATAAAAATATCTAAATAATCCAAAAAGTACTACTCTGTTTAATTATCGATTTTCTGGTAAGGCGGTAGGCTCACTCACGCTCGACTAGCACCTAACATGTTCTTAAACCTCGAGTTCCATATGTAATTACTCAATGCTTAACGGTGACTCAAATCCGTTTTATTGTATCTGAACCCTGCATACAAATGACATCCACAATAATACCGTGATAATTGTATGAAAAATCAGAAATCGGAAGTGTGGATTAAGTTTGTTTTCTTAAAGAATATATATTTAAATTAAATTTAAATAACAAAGTTTTCTTGTTAAAATTAAACAGATTACATATAAGTTCTTTCATATAATTAATTTTAAATATATCTGTTGAAGAAGATGATTTCAAAATGAAAAGGTTACATAGTTTTTCCTTACTCACATAAACGATGATTCTATACGAGCAAATGATGTATTGTTTACCTATGAGACCCAGATTTGAGGCTAGAAAAGTGTGCTTTTGTATATTTTTCATTGGTTAATATCATAGTTATTTTAAAAGTTTTTTTTATTATAAGTTTATGTATTAAAAATCAAATCTCCTATATATTATTTGTGAAACATTTTTAAGTTGTAACTTAAGTTTTAGTGCTGACGTGTCGGCACCACATCTCTTCTCATAACCCTTTTTTAAGTGGACCAACATGACTAGAGAAATATAATAAATACCATTAAAAATCATTAATGTATACATATAAGTCGACGACATCTGTAATTAATATTGGTTCATTGACGTTTTCTTACGGTTTATATTAAACTCAATGTAATTAAACCCATTGTAACTGAACATTTAAAAACAGATATATGCTGTGGTTTACACAATGTGATAATCACATTACTTCACTGAGATACAATCTGTCATACTAAATTGTATGATGGTGGGTTCGAAATATAGGTTGATTTTAATCGAATGAAGGAATCTATTATGGATCACAATTTCTTGGTGTTTAGCAGTCATCTCATCTTGATGTTTTTTTGGAGTGCATTACAGATTCAAATGAAGGGATCTATTATGGATATCATACAATTTATATGTATGTTGTTTCAGTGGATTACAATAAGCATCTATGAATGTATGATGGATCATACAATTTCGTTTGTGTAGATGCATGCCCTACAAAACAATTAAAAAATAGAAAATGTCATTTACGTTAATATTTTGTTGGTTTATCAATTGAACCGTACCATCGATTTAGTCGTCAGTATTGTTAGTACTCGAATACGAGAAGAGCAAAAATACCTAAATAGCTAATTAAAATATCTAAATCGTGAATGCAAAAAATGGAAATGAAGTGTTACTCAAGTTTGTAAATGTCTAATAAAGAATATACATATCTATCATAGTATTTATATATTCAGTATAAGGAAAATACATTTAATTTCACTTTATGTTGCATTTATAAACTTTCTTAGCATATTTATTGTATATTTAATATAT
Organism: Brassica rapa; assembly: GCF_000309985.2. Classification (NCBI taxonomy): domain Eukaryota; kingdom Viridiplantae; phylum Streptophyta; class Magnoliopsida; order Brassicales; family Brassicaceae; genus Brassica; species Brassica rapa. The sequence continues at coordinate 1,385,065 of NC_024802.2, forward strand.
GATTGGGCATATTGTCCGATTTTCCATTTCTTTTTCAGCAAGCAGTTAATTTTTCGAGTACTTCTAGTGCAAGCAATATTGTTTATCACACAAAATATATGAGAGATGTTTATTGCCATCATAGATCAAAATCCATAGATAACCATTTAATGTGCAAATATTGCAAATTCGAATTTTATTGTAAATAGATATATTCGCCAGTGTAATAAATTCTGGAGTAATTGACAACCCTAAATTTATAAGATATTTAAGGGTTTTTTTATCAAAGAAATTTAGGTTTAATATTGGTTGGGACTAATAATTTCTTCTTCATATCAAAAGAGCCAATCATTTCTTCTGCCCATTACATGTGTCACCATGCAAGGTCCATTTCGTTTAAGAGCGACAAGTTTGCATGAGAATATAATAATCTTCATCTTAACAACGTACAATATGTTAATGACTGAACATTACAAAAAAATGCTTATGATTGAACATCACCACATATTATTCATGTTTTTAGAACACGGTTTCATTAATTTGAATAGAAAGAAATTAACATAGGTAAAAACAACAAAGGAACAATCCACAAAGCTCAAACAATGAACATATTATACATGTTAGTAATGTATTTTACAAACTATGCACAACAATGTTTATTAGATAAAATCATTTACCTAAAACTCTCATTCCGCGCAAGGCGTGGGTCTCAACTTAGTTTGTTATTATTTCAAGTATCAGATCGCATCACTTTTTTTTTATATATTTACGAGGAGTTTCTCGATCCCCACATTATGGATCCAGACTAGCCACATGGCAGGCTTAGAGCTTTTGGCGATCGCTTGGTATGGATCAGGCCACGTGTTGGTCTCCTCGGACCGAAGAACCCATGTAAAATCTTCGGTGGCCAGTGCGAGCCGAACCCGAAGCCGTTTTTGTTTAAACTAAACTGACTCAGCTACAAACTGTTCTACATCAGAAGTTTACCGACACATTGACGGTTGCATATATTTAGAAGTTTTTTTTTTCTAAGTTCAAGTATTAAATTCAAATATGTCTATGTATTTACGTAGAGTTAAATAGTTCATGTGCTGACAATGCAAAAGCATGAGATCCAACTGATTTATAAATAGCTTATTTTTCTTTTGTTACATTATCATAAGATATGTATGAATCAACTCTTACAAAGATAATCGATCGAATTCAACTAATTTCAGTGTACACAGTTATGATGGATAACGATTCGACAACACCTCTTTTCAACGAAATACTAATCCACAATGGAAACTTCGACCTATCCTATATTCTGTAACATAAAAACCATAAGGGATGACTATTTGAAACATTCCAAAATCTTTAGTAAACGATGAATTGTATTTGTCTGGATTTAAATTCCATATTTGATGTAGACATGTTTAAGCTCTTGATTACTAGACCAAAAGGTTCAATATTTAAATTGACACACATGGAACACATTTTTTTTAGTTGGACACAAAGCCCAACATTGTTTGAATTGTCAATAGTTGTCATGGATAAAATTAATTTTCGAACATATTAGGAAAAATGAAATTTCCAAACTGTATGGGTTTTGTTAAGTTTAGCACAGTAATTTGTTGTGTAGCTATGTTCTGTTGTCTAGTCTCTCTGTCGTCACTTCAAAGGACAGGTCTTTTATCCTTACTTTCATCGCGCTAAGCTCTATGAAAATAACGTATGGTATACGATTGCATGCATTCAACTGTCCATGCGTGTGAATAAAAAAAGACAGTCAATATAAATAAACGTTTTCTTGTCTCCATCGTGACTTGATTCTCTCAGCGTATCTGTGAAAAGTACGTAACCTTTTTTTGACCAAATAAGTATGTAACTATATTGTAACAATATCTATACTAAAATATTTATACTAAAGACCAACGTTGAGTTGGCCTAGTGGTAAAGAGATTACAGCTGTAACTTCCATCACTTAGGTTCAAATGACAGTGTAAGAGACTATTTACAATGTTTGGATTCCCGATAAAGATGTGAAAACACTTTTTTTACACCAAAAAATATTTATACTAAAATGCATGTAACTACATTGTAACAAAAAGTATTGTTATTAGCTTAATGTAACTAGGTGGGTGATTAGTTAGACTTTAACTTAGTTATTTAATTTTAAATATTTTAAAATTATTAATATTAATCAATCATGATGCAGATTTATCTTCTAAAATTAATATTTCCTTCAAAATTCTACTATTTTTTTCATCATTTTTTAGTTTTATTTTCTAAATATACATCCAAATAAACAAAAAAATCTTTTTTCTATTTGTAATAGACAAAAATCCAATATCCATATTACTGCGTTTTAGAAATTGTACGAAAGTTCTTAATATTAAATAAATTTCAAAATTATTTTCATTTTTAAATTTATTAGTATTTAAGATAGGGATTTTATTTATATAATTTAATATTTATAGATAGATTCTTGAAATTTTAAATAATTTTATAAATAATTTAAAAATTTAACATAAAAATAATTTAATATTAATAGATAGGTTCTTGTAATTTTAAAATTATTGTGTAAATTATTTAATAATTAACATAAATAGTTTAATATTTATACATAGGTTCTTGTAATTTTAAAATAATTAAAAAATTATTGAAAATCAAAACATAAAATTTATGCACATATTAAATTAAAAATAATAAGCTTTGATAATTTACATTTTGTTTATTAATCAAGATTATCTAGCTTATTAAAACTATATCTTACATACAGTATATATTTTAAAGTCCAATCAATCATGTTTTATTTTAAAATTAAAGTAAAGACTCCCGCCCTACACAAATTGAGATATTTTATAAATATTTTTATTAAATAAATATATTTAAACAATGTATTTAAAATAATTAAATATATCTAAAATGGATTTAAATAATTTGATCAAATTAAAATGTAAAAATATTTAATTTTATCAATTCAAGTATGATGCATATTTCTAAAATTTTGAAACTAAAATATTTATTTTATTTTTATATGGTGCATTGTTTAATTTAAATGATATTAAAACAGATATATATTTTTAATCTGAATATTTATTAAATTATACTTCATACTTATATGGTTTTAGATCATTTGTTTCTTGTTTTAAAAATAATAATTAAATAATTGATCAGAAAATTATTAAAATGAGGCTTTTAATAATTTTCGTAATTTATAGTCTTTTTAATTCAAGATATAACATATAAGAAAAAAATCTAAAGTTTTTATTTTACGTTTAATGTGATTTTTTAATTTATTTTAGTAATATAAAATTAAATAAAACTGATAGAGGATCATAAATTGTTATTAAATCTTTATTATTCAAAATCATTAATTTCATATATATTTTAATCACATTAGATAATTCTATATCTTTTATTTAAGAAAAGAAACTATAATATTTTTTGTAGATTATTAGTAAATTTTACGGTTAGTTTAATAAGAAGTATAATATATGTTTAGATGAATCAAATAATCAATAACATATATTATATTTGTTCTAGTAATTTAAACATATTTTAAAAGACAAAAAACTATTTGAGTGATTGACACATGTTATAGCTCACATGTTATAATGCATATCAGTTACTATTTTTTTTTTGTGTAACACTCTTATCAATTACTATATAGAAAGGGAAATTCTAACCACTACGGCCAATATAGATATAACTAAAATATCTGCAAAGAAAAATAATTATAGCTATATCAAACATTAAATATCACAGAGTTACATGTAAAGTTTCACGTGTACAGTTCAAGCTATTATAATTAAACCAAACGTATAGTAACTAAGAAAAAAACTAAACTTTCTAAACGACATTATCTTTTATCAAAAAAAAAAAAAAAAACTTTCTAAACGACATATATTTTAGTATTTCTGATAAAGTATAACATGAGCTTTTCTTTTATAAAACATGAGTTCTATGCAGGGGCGTCTCTGAGATGAGGCCTAAAAATATTTAATGAGGGTTTTCTAAAAAAAATTTTTAATAAATTCGAGACTTTTTTCTATATATTTTTTAAAAAAAAAAATTTAGGGGTCCTATGCCAATTTTTCAATTTGTGCTCAGGAATACCTCTGGTTCTATGATTCGGTTAAGTAATATATAAAAGATTTATTTTATCAAATTTTTATATTTTCCCATTTTATGTAGAGGTCCAGACGACCGTTAATTATCAGAACATATACAATTGTTTTACCATGATTAAAAAAAAAATTTAAATTTTTTTTTTAAGAATTAACTATGGTATTATACATTATTGATACTTTTAACTAAAGATTTAGTTTATGTTGTTTGGTGGCTCGGAATAAGTATAATCAGGATCTAATCTAAATTGCATTAAATCATCGATTTCTCATCTTTTTAATTTTCATAATTTTTCATATTTTTAAATATTAAAATATATAAAGTTTTGATTAGAAATATATTATTTTGTATTTTTTAGTAATACTAAATTAATATTTTTTCAATAAACTTAATTTAATTTCTTAATTTTTACAATTTATTATCATTAACTAATATAAATTATAGAAAACATAAAATTATCTTTTTAGAATTTTTTTTTCAAAACATTTACTTTTATAAAAAAAGAAGAATATGATTGAGTTAAATATATCAGTTTTAATTGTAGCAAATAATATATCAACCCATGTTTACGAAATGCGTTAAAGTTATTTATTAATATCGTATGGAAAGAGTTGAACTCTCAGACTTGAAGTATGTCATCTAGTCTTTTTACTCGTAGAAGAGGAAATAAAATTTCAAGCACATTGGAAGCTTCTTTGACGGGAAATAGTCAAACCTTTTCTTATTTCTCATTCTTCTTATAACTTACTTAGAATCGTTGTTTGTTAAATTTTATTAATTTACACAAATGAAAATATCAAAGTAAGCGACCAAAGATACTATTTCATAAAAATTAGTACTCTACAACCTACATTTCATATACACAACACTTTTATAATTTTGAAATGTATACACTCTTTTGCAGATACTAACATTTTACATACTTTTATTATTTTATTTTTAAAATTTCAAGCCATCTAAGTGATGTACAGAACCTCATCATTTAAAATGACTAATAAGAATTTTATTTTCACAAAAAATAAAAGCTTATTTAACTATCATTTTAACTATTTTAATGTATGTGAAAATTGTTATTGAGTATTGGGTCTTATATATTTATGATATATTTTCTTTCAAAACTAATTATAGTAGCTAGAGAGCAAATACATATATATATATATTATTATTATTATTATTTTTGCTAACTGGTTAATATTATTAAAAATAAACGAAGATTTACAAAAGTTTAATATCATTACTAGAGAGCAAATATATGATACAATAAATTATAAATAATAAAATTTTGCCAGAACTAGTTTTCTTGACGCGGACAACCTCTAGTAAAATATTCATGGAAAAACTGTTTTCTTAGAGCAAAAAAATGGTAACTATGTGCCTTCAGACTAATCTATATTTTGTGTCATATTTTCTTATAACACCCTTTAATATTTTTGAAAATAAATTTAATAAATAGTTTTACAAACAAAAAAAATTTGAAAAAATAGTAACTTTTGATAAAATACCTATATGAACTTAGTGATATTTTTTCCAGTTATAAAAAAGTTAAAATTATAAATTTCATATTATGTTCTAAATAAAGTAGAAATGACATTCTACGAAGTAGAAAACGAAATCCACTTTTTTCATTGAATCTACAATGTTTAGAATACGTGATCTACGTAAATAGGAGTATTCTAAAAATATTTAGAATACACATTCCGCGCTTAACATATCGTTCTAAAATCTTTAGAAATCAAAATCTACACATTAATATAAATCTAAAACACGTAGAAACCGACTTCTACATATTTACTATAAATCTAAAACATGTAGAAATCAAAATCTAAACATTACTATAATTCTAAAAAACTGTAGAAACCGATTTCTACATATTAGTTATATTCTACGGATAATAAATCAGTTCCTAAAAATATGGAAACAAAATATTTGGGAATATTCACTTTTATATTTTGAAAAAAAAATCAATTTAAAAAAAAAAAAAAACGAAAAATGAACAGAAAACAAAAAAAAACAAAAAAGGAATAAAAATTTACAATTTTAAGGGCATTACTGCCATTTGAAAAAAATTAGTCTAATAGGACATAAAGTAATATAGATTAGTATAAAGGGACATAGTTACCATTTTTTTGCTCTAAAAAAACAAATTTCCCAATATTCATCTTGCATTGTTCAAACTCTACCACTTCTCTTTTGTCTTCTTCTCGCCGATTCAAGCCCATTAGATCACGACAATGGTACTTCAAACCGTATGGTTTCTTGTTGACAAAAGGGTTTCCTATTAAAAAGGACAAACATACAAGCTTTGACAGTGAAGTCATGCAGTTTTGGAAGACAGATAGAGAATCAAGCAAAATATGTTCTAGAATATGAGAAGCCAATACATATCTAGGGTAAATGTAAAAATACAGAAGAAATAAATGATCAAGAACTCTACTAGTTGAAGAGACCATGACCCCTACGTCCTCTTTTACCACAGTTTCCACGGTTTAAAACCTTATATATATACACAAATACGTACATACATAGTTACACAAACACACACCATAAAGCCTCATTTAATTTAATCATTCCAACAATCCTATCTTATTTCATCACCAAACAAAGCCATGATCTCTAGGCTTTTTGACTTCATGAAACAATCCAAGTCCATTCAGCTAAATAACAAACATTCTCTCGATATATACACAAATACATACACATACCATAAAGCCTCTTCATCATCATCAACCCCCAAAGCTTTGTGTGATGTTTTCATCAACCATAGAGGAACTGACACAAAGAAAACCCTTGCAACATTGCTTTACGACAATCTCAAAGCCCGTAACTTACGTCCATTCTTGGATTACAAGACCTTGAAACCCGGAGATCATATTTTTGATCATATCAACGGCGCAATTCACACTTCTAAAGTCGCAGTGACCGTGTTTTCTCCCAACTATGGCCATTCTTATTCATGTTTGCACGAGCTTGCGCTTATAATGGAGTCCAAGAAAAGGATCATACCAATATTTTTCGACATCAAACCTTCACAACTCGATGTTGTGATCGAAAGGGTAAGATGTCCTGATGATGAAATCCAACGGTTTAGATGGGCTCTTCAAGAAGCTAGAGATATCGTCGGACTTATGTTCGATTCCGATAAAGGGTAATTTTGAGTGTCCATTATATACAAATATGTTCTATTAAAATTTCTGATATAACTCAACATTTTCTTCAACCTTTTTGGCGCATTTTAGGAATTTATCGGAGGTTGTTACAAGTGCATCGGATATTATTGTTCAGAGGTTGGTGGAGTTAGAGGCTGAAGATGAAAGTGTCTAGGCGTTGGAAGAACTTTGATTAACTCCAAATTAAGTGCTTCTCTCAAATATATACGTTTTTTAGAAACTCTTATGGTTAATTAAATTAATCGATTTCATTCATGCATACGTATCCCTACTTATTGATAGTTGACATAAGAGGCAATAACTATTTTCTTAAAGAAGATTTCTGATCTCCTTTTTGTAAATTTATTTGGTATGTGTGGCAAGTTCAGAAAAATAAAATAACATTCACTATTTATATTTCCTAATACCAAAAACTGTTGGTTCCTTTTCAATATCTTCATATTTCTAAAAAAATATTAATTCTTATTTTTCATTTTCTATGCGAACTGATGACACATAGCGATAACATTTTTTTTTGGAAACATATAAGAACTACGATAAAGAAAAAAACGGATAGTTAACAACAGTAGAAGATAAGAGTGATTGTGGTTCCATAATTTGAACCCGAACAACGTTAGGATCTACTTGAGACACAAGATCCAAACTCTATTAAAGTTAGAGAACAAAACAAATGAACTTTTGTTTATGGGTAGTTTTGATTACCTTTTATGTTGTTTTTCATTGGTTTATAGAATAAAGAGATACAAAGAAGCAAAACGGAATTATCATGATTCCTATATCTTGGGAAAACTGTGGAAAGTGGATGATTAGTTAAAACAGAGAATTAATGTAGAAAGACTTAATTCAATTTATTTTGTGATGAGAGATGTCAATCAAATCACATATCGAAAGTTTAGATAAAGAATGTATAATATATAATAAGAAGTCTAACTCTGATTAATACGATGCCTTTTGGTAAGAAGTCCAAAAGTAAATTTATGTTGGCTTATCGCTTAAGCCCAAAGTGGACAATATCATAATAATCAAATAATAAAAAATTTGGACATGAACTTGAAAAAATTCCAAGCAAGAAGACTAAAATACCTTTCATGTAAGAAGGAGAGCAATATGACAGTGATTAGTCTTGAAGATCTTGGAAATTCAGTTGTGGGAAGAGCATCCTCTGTCTAATTAAGGTGCCGAATGTCTAAGACATGACAAGATAGGTGCCGAGATGATTCACTGGAAGAAAGGACACAAGGTGTGTACATGGTCTTTAGTTTGACTGAAAGAACGAGAGATGGCAATCCAAATGCCACATCGGAAGTTTAAATAAATAATGTCTAATATAATAAGAAGTCTAATTCTGATTAGTACGAGACATTTGAGAAAAAATCCAAAAGTAAATTCATGTGGGTTTGTCTCTTAATTGTAAAGTGAACAATGTCGTACTAATCGTACAATAAAAAGGTTGGACTTTGGACATGAACGTAAACAAATCCCAACATCTATACAAAGGACATAGATAAAACATAGATTAAATTGAGAAACATTTGATTAGGCTTGTGTATTATTGTTGATTGCCGTTTATATCCCATCATCTCAGGCCCATCGGATTGGTCCCAAAGTGAAACTTGTCCTTAAGGTTGGGTCCGAAAGTCTCTACGTGAGTTCATTTCTTCTCATGTAGCTTCATCAGCAAAATGGTGCGAGACAAAAAAAAAGGCAATAAATTATCTTGTGCTGACAAACCAAGAACTTCCACAAGAACAATATATATGATGAAGCGGCGGATGCTGTAAGGATTGACTTAGTAGGCAGAGTTGCTATAAAATAGTTGTCTCCAGAGAGGAGTTACTTAAGGTGAGTGTGAGTGGGTGATCACATCTTGAATATAGCTTATTTTTTATTGTAACTGTGAAACTTTTGTAGATGCATATCAGAGGGGATTGATATAAAGCTCGACTTGGTCACTCCATATCAAAATAAATTTCATGTCTAGGCAGCTCCTCGGCAACGATTTCAACGTTTCAAGCATGTTGTTTTCTCTGTTTGTTTAACTTCATAAAGTTCTGATTCTCACTTACTAAATAAATGAAGCTCTTTTGTGATGTTGTGGTGTTGTGGTGTTTCTCCTGAACGTGTTGAGACTATTGATTTGGTGGGTATATCTGATGATTACAACAGAAATTAAGATGATCTATTAATTGTATTCGACTGATAAAATCCAGAACAGATAATGGCTTCAAATGGCAAAGATTGTATTCAAGATCCTAAAATTTGAGCGCTCCTCACACATTATTATCACATTAACAACAATAGATAAAATGTAAGAATCTCAAGAAATATATCTCCATGTGATTGATGATTGATTAAAGAAGAAAAAACGTCACGATCAGTAGTATGAACCTTATGTGATCTCAATATAATCTTAAAAGTGAAAGTTTATTTATATTATTCTGATGGAGATAGGTTTACATGGAAAGGTGGAGACGACTGAAAAGCAAATCATAAAAGTTTCTTCTTATTTTTGAGGACAGACGTTATTTTTAATGCTCAAAGGCCACAATATGTCCTGAGTGCAGCTAGATCTCTCCTTCCAGGTCCCTCAGTGGTAAACTGAAAGTACGCTTCAAAATCAAATGGCTTAAACAAGCGAGGATGCTCAGCATCAACGATTTCATCTGGTGCATATATCAAATGGTCCTTTTTAGGAACAGAGAACAATCCAGCTGAGAATCTTGTTTTAGTTCCTGTCCTCATCACTCGGTGAACACCCGTAAACACCCGACCATTCAGAAGTACCTGAACATTTATCATAAACATCAAAGAAAACGTAGACCACAAACGATATTTGGTTTTAAACTTACATGTAGTGTAGCTCCGCCAAGAACAATGAACGAAGAATCCTGGGAAGGATTGGCTTTAATCCAGCCCTTATTATCGCTAGCCCTCACCTCGAGACCATCTTTTACATCGTTCTGGCAAAGTATGGTGAGCATGTTTCTGTCTGTATGAACTTCCATACCCAACTCTTCCTCTGTTTCTTCTTCAACTCCTTGGTACTTCATCATTCTCATGAGGCATTTCGTCGACTTCAAATGTTTGTCTATGTAGTTTTCACTGATCCCAAAACTCTCCATTATCATTCTTCTGGTCATTAAGTCAAGTTTTGATACTTTCTCCGTGAATAACATGACTGCCTCGCTGCAGAAACGGAGAAATGTTAGGGTTTGTACTGTTTCAAACTGATCCAAACAAATTAAATAAAAAGAAAATGTTAAAAGATCCAAACCTGAAACTTGCATTGCCTTGAGGCCAGAGCTTATGAGTGAATTCGTTTACTTTATCTTCATTTTCTGCAAAGTCAACGCCCATGACTTCAAAAAGAGGTAAAGTTGGAATCTGACCTACATATCCTCTGTATTTTCTCTTTGACACAACTCTCTGTTTAGTCTCTAAAGGTAGCTGGAAAGCCTCCTCAGAAACATTGAAAACCGCCTCTCGAAGTTGGACAGGAACTTTATCGTCCAAGGCCTCAAAGCATCCATACTCTTCTAGAGCTCTCCGGACATCGCCTCTCACTGAGTCCCACTCCACTGTTCCTGGTTTTAAGTTTGGACTTGTGAAGTCAATGACCGGGAGCTGAAGAGCAGGAGTAGTTTCCAAACTCACCATTTTTTTCTCTCTTTTGTAAACTTCTTATGTTTTAGATGTCTCTCTATGTGTACTTATATAAGGTTTTGAAAAAACCACTTGATACTTTTAATAATATTATCATATCTTACGTCTCATTATATATTTATGGTTTCTGACAACACTCTTTTGTTTTACATCTTTTTAATGTTGGAAGATCGCAATTTCTCGCACTCTTTTTTATTGTAACATACAACTTTAGAACAGTTTGATTGGCTCAAGTAACTTAAAACTGAACTTTTATCATATCTTATTGAAAATGAAACTTTTTAAGTAGAGCACCAATCAGATAATATTCAGATTTATAAAACATAATTATTTTGCTCAATGGGATGCCATGCAGATCCGTACAACAATATTACCACTTTGAGCATTAATCTTTCCCTTTTCTGTATATAGATGTTCTTTAGATAGCACACAATGTGAAAATGTTAGATTAATCGATAATCTCCATTGATGAGAAGAGAAGCAATAGTTAAATACATAATGTGGTTAGAGTCTCAATTAAGTAATGAGATACTAAGAGATTCTAACCCATAAATACAATATATATTTAGGAGATTTGGTATGATACACATAATCATGTGGACTAGTTTATTTTGTATTATTTGATCCTATTTCTCTAATTTATTTTGTATTATCTCCACTCAAAGACATACTATAATATTGTTTTAATAATTTTATTCTTAAATTATTTATTTAACCTTGTAATAGGAGTATTCAAAGTCAAAACTTTCATGATAAACATACTTTAAACTTTAAAATATAAAATATAAACTATTCAATTGACACAACCCTAAAATTTTCTATGAGTTCAAAACAAAATAATTGCAATTTAATAAAGGCATATCGTACATTCAATTTTATAAGGTTTTGAAAACCACATGATGCTTTTAATAATGTTATTATAATCTTACATCTCATCATATATTTATGATTCCTGAAAACTCTTTTGTTTAAATCTTGTAATGTAGACCGCAATTTTACACTCTTATTTTTATAATATACAACTTTAGAATGGTATGATTGGCTCAAATAATTTTTAAAAGATCTGAGTTTCATCCTATCGAATAATGGAACTTTGTAAGTAGAGAACCAATCTAATAACACTCAGGCTCTAACTGGCGATCATCAAAACGGGAATAAAAATGAATAGAAAAAAATTGGTGGAAATAAAATAAAAAGAAATGAAAAAAAATATTTATTACTTTTGTTCTATATCAATTTTGATAAAGAATGTTTTTGTTCTATAGTTCTTTAAAATTTTTAAAATGATAAAAAAATCATAAGCAGCAAATGTTCCTTATAAATGGTGTAATTTTTAAAGAATGATAAAGAATTGATTATTCCCATTAGTTCCCTATGTAACCATTTAGACCCTTAGATTTATATCACATTATCATTTTGATTGTTGATAAAAAAAAATCATTTTGATCAATGGGATACATTCAGATTCGTAAAACATTATCACTTTGATTATCAATCTTGCTGGGTATAGATGCTATTTATATACCACAATATGGATTGATGGTTGAATCGATAACCTCCTTTGATGAGAAGCAATAGTTTAACTACATGATGTTGTTAGAGTCTCAATTAAGTAATGAGATACTAAGTGATTATAATCCATTAATACAACATATATTTAGGAGATTTGATAAGATACACATAATCATGTGGACTAGTTTAAAAACAAAAAAAAAAACATGTTTTTATTATTTGATGTTATTTATTTAATTTATTTTGGATTATCGTCTGTCAAAGATATAATATAATATTGTTTTAATAGTTTTATTCTTAAAATATTTATTGAAGCTTGTAATAGGAGTATGCACAGTCCTAACTTACGCGATAAAACATACTTTAAACTATAAAATATAAATTATTCAATATAGACACAATCCTAAATTTTCTATGAATTCAAAATTTTTTTTATTTCAATCTAATAATAGCATATTCAATTTATAAGGTTTTGAAAAATACTTGATGCTTTAAATAATATTATTATAATGATTTTTTAGTAATAAAACCTCTAACTAAAGATTTGACGAAAGAAACCTTTAACTTTAATTATGTTAATGTCTTCCATCATCCATCGCGGAATTTTAGACGAAGGGTAACAAACATTAACGAAATTTAAGTTGATGGTCTCTTTCGTTAAACTTTTTGTTGAGGGGTTATTTTGCGATTCTTCTTTAGTTGAGAGGTTTTATTATTAAATGTGATTAAATGCTTGAAAATCTTTATTATCACTTATGCATTATTTAAAACTTTACAATCAATTTATAAGCCTTTATAATAATTTGTAAATTATTATTCATTACTTTTTCAGTTTATAACTGATTTATAAAGCTTTATAAATATTTTAATACTTTTTCAAATGATTAATATGGTTTAATAATGATTTTATAAGATTAAAGACATGGTTGTTCATCATACTACAAAAACATGAAGTAAATAAATAAAGAAAAAAAAGCAAATCAAGATATAGTTTTATTGATTAATATGACAAAAGTATAACATATTGGTTCGGAAATCAAAGAGGAGAAATATGGCTCGAAGTCCAGAAATTATGTAAAGAGGAGAAGAAAGTTGACGCCATACTTTAAGTAGGAAGGTTGAATTTCTAAACTAATTAATTATCCTCTACACTACTTACAACTTAATATAACTTAAAAATTTTAAATTATTTTATATTTGCCAATAGTAATATAAGAAACATTTATGTGTTTCCTCCTTTATAAAGCTTTATTGCTTTACTTCGTATTTTCGTAACATCACGAATAACCATGTATTATTTCATCCTAACTAGTAGCAGAAATTATTAGAGTTTATAAAATCATTTTAAGCCTTATATAATCATTTGTAAAGTATTAAAATATTTATAAATCTTTACAAATTGGTTTATAAAATTGATAAAATATTGTATAAGAATTTATAAGTTAGTTTAAAGGCTTATAAATCAATTGTAAGAGTTTTAAATAATATACAAGTGATGATAAAGATTTTAAAACATTTAATCTCATTTAGTAATAAAAACCTTCAATTAAAGATAGATTGTAAAAAAATCCTCAACTAAAAATTTGATGAAAGAAAGCCTCAACTTTAGTTTTGTTAATGTTTGTCACCCTCCATCTAAAATACCGTAACGGAGGGACATACGTTAACAGAATTAAAGTTGAGAGTTTCTTTCATCAATTTTTTAGTTGAAGAGTTTTTTACGATCCATCTTTAGTTGAGGGGTTTTATTACTAAAAGCCCTATTATAATCTTACATCTCACCGTATATTTATGGTTTCTGACAACTCCTTTGTTTTAAATCTTGTAATTGTAGAAATACCGCAATTTTACACTCTTATATTTGTAATATACAACTTTAGAACGGTATGATTGGCTCAAATATTTTTTTAAGGATCTGATAATGTCATATAAATCTAAGTGTTATCAGATCAGCTGAACACACATGAAAGTCCCAAAAAGAGACACTATGTACCTTACCTATTCTTAAATGAGGTGATAATTGAGTGCAACATGTTTCATACGAGTATAAAAAATGAGGTTGACACAAAGCTGAATCTCACCAATGTTATCACAAAAGATCACAGGAGTCTAGGGGAGTTGGACACAAATTTCTTTCACCACTGACAGAATCTATCAAAGTTATGTTGACGTGTCTGCAACAGAGGAATACGTATTCCGCCTCTGTCGATGATAACATAACATTTTTCTGCTTCCTAGAGGCTAACAAGATAGGCTGCTTACGAAGGTAGACAATCTAAGCTCATGTAGACATGTAACAGCCTCTATTATGTGTCCAATTTGCATCCGAGTATTCATCAAGAGTCAATCGAGTATCAGCATCAAAGAAGATACCATGAGTCACCGATTTTCATAAGGTAAGCGTGATAACCTTAAAGATCCATCTGTCGCTTGCACGTGAAATAATGTTTTCAGGTTGTCTTCAGTATAAGATAGGATTGGTTTTGAGCCTCAAAATAAAGAGGATCTTCATCTGATCTTCTGCTGGATGTCGAAACCTTAACTGTTGGATTAGTTAACCATCGTGTGATTTGATGAGAGAATAAGAAACCACCACATCAATCAAAATGTCTAACCCGGCTTCAAGATCACCACTCATAGAGAAGATTCCCCATGAGGCACTCACGTCGATGAATTTGACAAGATACATTTTCCTGATATGCTCATCGTACAATGATATCCCATTTTTATTTTTGATTGCAGCTTATTTTTCTGCAAAGCACATATAGAAGAATGTGGGGCTCATATTGATGGTTCTTAAAGACTATGAGAAAGTGTCAGAACAACAAATAAACTTCTCCAAATCTTTCTTAGAATTTGGACATAAAATATCAGACAGTATATGAGTGGAATTACATAATCTACTCAGGACCCAGATAATGGGAGGGGTGTGACACTTTTTGGGAATTCCAGAAAGTCATGGGATCAAAAAGTAAGATTTTTGGATTTCTTAATGAACATAGCAACAACAAAGTAAATGGTTGGACGGTTGGGTTTCTTACAAAAAAAAGGGAAGGAAGTCCTTATAAAATTAGTAGCATCAGGAATGCGAATATATGTTATATTATGTTTTCGGCTTCCAAAGATAGTAAACTGACAAGTATAGTAGCACACTTTTGGTGGAATAATAATAGAATTACTAAAGGTATCTATTGATATTCATGGGATAAATTATGTCTACATAAAGACATAGGAGGTTTAAATTTCCTGATTTACATGACTTTAACAGTGCTTTATTAGCAAAACAATTGTAGGGGTTGATTGATAATCCAGAATCTTTGTTTGCAAATGTCTTTAAAGGGAGATATTATCGGAAATTGGATCCTTTAGACCCAATTAAATCATCCTTACCATCATATGGTTGGAAGAGTATTACTTTAGTTTAATTTCTGATTAAAAAAGTGCTAATCAGAAGAGTGTGTACATGAAAATCCATTTCAGTATGAAATGATCTTTTGGTCAGTTTCATATTCAAATGATACATTGTTTTGTTGTGTTCTATTTTATTAAGGAAACATAGAATATAAACTCTCTCTCACCCCCTCCCCGTGATGTGTTGTTGATGTTAATCGATTGTTCTATTATATATATGTCAAATTCTGTATAACATAACAACAATGTATATCACAACTGAGAAATAGCCACGCACATTCAAAGAGAAAGTAGTCAGTCTTTTTACCAAATTGTCACGTCAAAAGTCTTATTTTATTATATGGTTATTTCTTTAATTTTTTCCTTACTGTAGCCAGGTATCTAATTCACCCTGGCTAAAACACATGTAAATAGTTCTTTATAATATAGTGAATTAATTAATTTTGTGATCAGTAACATAATATTATTGTAAATTACTATTTGTTAAAATAGTATTATAAAAATAAATAAAATTTTATATGTTATTTTCTATAAATTGTATAACTGTAGGTTATTATATTAAAATAGAAGTATTATATGAATTAAGTAAGACAAACTAGATTAAGTTGGTAAATTACCTATTCAAAATTTTAAAATATTTTTATTTAAATACATTATCAAAATCATGACACTTATCCCAACTATCTCATCTGAGATATTTTATGTTGAGTTCTCATGATTTTGATCTATCCAACATAATAATTTGTATTACTAAAATTTTACAATATTTTGAAAACTTTTCTAAAGATACCTTTAGTAATATTCTTTTAGTAAACTAATTAAACTTCATTATGTTAATTACATGTAATGTTTAATTTCAAAAACTATTTGAATCCTTTTCAAATTAAAAAAAATAATATTTATTTATTATTCTATTAAAATTATTAAAAGATATTACAGACGAAACAATATACAGTTATATATGTGTTATGAAGATTGTATTATCTAAATCGTAGAATACTAATTGATCTGAACAGTATGTCTAAGATTTTTCAGAAGGAAGAATATATGTTAATATATATATTTTTGTGTGTTTCTAAACATGAATATTTCAAAGCATGACACTTATCCCAACTATCTCATCTGAGATATTCTAAGTTGAGTTCTCATGATTTTGATCTATCCAACTTAATAATTTGTATTACTACACTTTTACAATATTTTGAAAACTTTTCTAAAGATACCTTTAGTAAGATTCTTTTAGTAAACTAATTAAACTTCATTATGTGAATTACATGTCATGTTTAATTTCAAAAAAATGTTTGAATCCTTTTCATATTAAAAAAAATAACACTTATTTATCATTCTATTAAAATTATGAAAAGATATTACAAACCAAACAACATACAGTTAAATATGTGTTATGAAGATTGTATTATCTAAACCGTAGAATACTAATAGATATGAACAGTCTGTCTCAGATTTTTCAAAATGATATATATATATATATATATATTTGTGTGTCTCTAAACATGAATATTTCAAATCATGACACTTATCCCAACTATCTCATCTGAGATATTTTATGTTGAGTTCTCATGATTTTGATCTATCCAACATAATAATTTGTATTACTAAAATTTTACAATATTTTGAAAACTTTCTAAAAATACCTTTAGTAAGATTCTTTTTGTAAACTAATTAAACTTCATTATGTGAATTACATGTCATGTTTAATTTCAAAAATGGTTTGAATCCTTTTCAAATTAAAAAAAATGAACACTTGTTTATTATTCTATTAAAATTATGAAAAGATATTACAGACGAAACAATATACAGTTATACATGTGTTATGAAGATTGTATTATCTAAACCGTGGAATATTCACGTTTAACGGTTCTATCTTTACAATACTAATAATTTATATAAAATTTTCTTCATTCATCTGCTTAATTATTTTAAAAAATTGTTTTCTCCAAGTCTCGAAACTCAAATCACATTTCCAATTTAAATTGGTCTTATGTTTTTTTAACACTGAAATGATATGCTTGGTGGAACAAGCAACGTACAAGGGAAAGAACATACCTTCCGAAACGAAGGCAACAACGAGAAAACAACGACAAAAGCATCAGAAGATACTTGGAAGGAAAAAACCAAAATTACAGAGGATAATGGCCAAGAGGCAAACTTGATCTACTTTGTACCAGCAAATCACCTTAACGTAGCCTCCGCACTAAGAGCTCCTGCAGCCAGCGAGGACCCCACGAGCTATATAAGATGAGAACCGACTCTCTTTTATGACACTCTGCGCAATCTCAGACGCCGGCTGGTTCCGACCCTCCACAACATGGACACATGGTCTTCTGTTTAATCAATAAACTTTCAACTCGATTATAATATATATAATAGTTTATTGTTTATACTTCTTAAGGATACTGACATTTTATTTATAATGCACTTCATTAATTATATAATTTATAATTAAATATATATATTCCTTTTTAGTAAACATTATATGGGATCTTTCCTTTATATATATTTTGGGACAAAAAACATTTTAGTGATATTTAAGAATATTTATTTCTTATAATGTATGAGTAAATCTTGTATAAATTTATAATATATATACAGGTTTTTACCGTAATTTATAAGAATTTATATTTGATATAAAATGTATTTTAAAAATATATTTTTAATAATAAATTTTATTATTAGATATGGAAGTACATAGGACATGAGCTCTTGGTGAGTCCCACCTATTGTCTCTAGGGGGTGTCACACCTAGTATCTTCTAGGGGGGGGTCACACCTGTTGTCCCTCCATTTAAAACAAATTACAGACGTTGTTCTGTTCTTAAACAGTCTTCATCGTCTCATATGACTAAAGGCTTAGTTCCAAAGGAAATAACAAATTCTTGCCTTTTCCTATAGAAACAATCAACCTAGATCTTTGAAATCCACAAAATTAAACACAAGAAAATAATCCAGACAAGTTGATTAATTGCGGATGTATGTATAAGAAATGTCTTTGTTGACAGAACAAGAAAAGAAACCCACAAACCTTGTAACTGAACGTCACGAAAACATTGAAACTAAAACAAGTGTAAAAGATATTAGATAAAGGCCATACGCTGCTGGTTCGGGACTTTATCCTACACAGTGTCGTCCAATAATATTGGGCACTATAGGATTGGTGTAAAAACGTCTCCAACCACGATACTGAAAACACGTTTTACAATTGGTAACTTCTTAAATAAATTTTGGCGACTAAAGTCATTTCTTCTTGATATTAAGCCTAGGGCCGTTAGCTCTGATCCAGTTCCTACCGTTAGAGAGGGTCGAGAGGCTGAGTAGAAGACATGGATTTTTTTAATGTGAAAGACAGAGTCGATCTTATTTCAATTCCAAAAATTAATACGTACAAACATAGGAACATGGAAGTCTCTTTAATATTCTCTGTAAGACAATCAACGTAAATGTGTATAAAAACAGAGTCGAAATGCAGACAATAGTAATTAAAAACACTACACAACATGGGATGCTATAAAAAAAAAAAAAAAAAAAAACATGGGATGCTATGGCCCTCTTTTAATTATAGTACGATGACCATGTCGCTTGTGTCACTGGTTATTATACTATTATAGATTTTTTAACTGCATTACGCGCAGATAAGATATTAGATGTATTTTTTGATTCTAAAAATAATGTATAATATTGTATTACATTATTTAAAAAATATAAAATAAGACTACATAACATAAATATATTTTTTAAATTTTCTTTGTGAAAATCATTATGTTGTTTGATTGTTGTACTTGATTCACATATTTGCATAGATATTTGTGATAGATGAATAACTATATTTTGATTATCAGTAAATAATATATATTTATTATATAATATAATAAAAATAAAATTATTTACTTTTTAAACAAACTTGTTTCATGTTGGGGACTTGGTTATAGACATATCATTTTCAAAGGAGATATTTTTACAGTTATCAATCTTCTTAATAGTCAAAAAACAAATCTGAATATCAAAACAATATCTCATACGATCTCTTTGTGGAATAACTTCCGAAGAAATTGAATTTATGCATAAAAAAGGATGGATGTGCAAATGTGTTATCTAAATCAGCTTTACAAAATATTATTCATAGTTCATATATCATTTATGTACATCCTATTTTTTTTGTCCATCCTTTCTTAAACATCTTGATATAACTGATGATAATTAATAATAAACTTTAGGGTGGCAAAAAAAAAAAATTTGATCGCTCACCTGTTTTTGATGACATAATAAACGGTCAAACTCCGCAAGTCATATACTCTGTCAATGGAAGAGAGCATCATTTGGCTTACTATCTCACCGATGGTATTTATCCGAAATGAGAAACTTTTATCCAATCAATTCCATTTCCACAAGGCCCGAATGCAGTTTTATTTGCTCAACATCAAGAAGCTGTCCGAAAAGATGTCGAGCGTGCTTTTGGAGTCCTCCAACCTCGCTTTGCCATTATTAAAAATCCAGCACTTTTTTTGAGATAAAGACAAAATTTGGAAGATTATAAGAGCTTGTATCATACTCCATAATATGATAATAGAAGATGAACAGGATGGATACACTCAATTTGACGTTTCAGAGTTCCAACAAGCAGAAGACAACAAAAGTTCACATGTCGATCTCACGTATTATACAGATATCCCTACAAATATCGCTAATATGATGGATGCTCGAAGAAGAATTCGTGATAGACAAATGCATCAACAACTGAAAAATGATTTGGTTGAACATATATGACAAAAATTTAGACATGATCAAGACAACAACTGAGCTGTGATGCTTCTTTTATTCTCGTTTATTGTACTAATTAATCTTTGTTTCATGTTTTGTTTAAAATGTTATCTTTTACTATGTTTTATTTAAGAAATATTTTTAAAAAATTTTCTTTTATTAATTTTTTATTTGTAAGAACTCTTAATTAAGAGATTAGCATTGGACCACATTAAATGCTACCGACTCTTAGCTAAGTCTCTTAGCCAACAATTACTATTAAAAATTAGTTAAGCTACCCGTAATGGGTCTTTGGGTTGTACATGCTCTTATAACACACTGCCTACACTACATGTGTTACAAAACACACACACACACAGCCTGCATACAAGGCAATTTATATAAAGATAATTTCCCGGAAGTTACGTTTTCTTAAGGTCGATCAAACACAAATCCGGTCTTTATGGTTATGGTCTAGTTAACCATTTCAAGTAGGAAATTAATTAGTTTTACCTTTTTGGTTTATTCAAGTTTAGTAAGTTTTTTTCCTTCCAAGGACGACATTATCAACCGATAGGATTTATCAAAAAAAAAACAGTTTAGTAAGTTTTTCTTTTAAGAACAACTAGAATTATGGTCTAATTAAGGTAACTGTTTACCTTAAAAAACAATTAAGATTTATCATGATTTTATAACTATGTTTACATGTTAGTATATTGTTTTTAGATTTTTAGGCAAACAAAATGATATGCGTTGTATGATTAATTAGACCGGTTTTTTGGAATCGTTCAATGTGACTCTTTTATTTAATCGGATACATGGTTTCCTAAAACAACTTTGTGTTGACCTAATAAAATTGGCCAAAACCCGATCGTTATAATTGGTGATCTGATTTTATTGGAAAAATCGGTTACAAATTCAATTATATTTCAATGATTTTTTTCTTTAGAAGGTAGTACATCAGATATAGTTTTTTTCTATTTCAGTCTGCATTGATTTAGTTAAATATGTGATGCCAAAAAAAAAAGTTAAATATGTTATTATACTGGATATAATTATAGATAATACGAAGAAGAAAGTTTTGTATACATAATTCTAAAAATGTTAAAATATTTTTTTTTTGCGTTAAGATGTAAGTGTAAATGATGAAAAAAGTGGATAGGTGGATGGTGGTTATAGAAAGAAAACAAATTAAATAGTAAAGTACATATATAATTATATATGTTCAAATTATATTACCATATGAATACATATATACAAAATATTATTGTTAAGACTTATTTGAACTTGTTGACCCAAATTGAAATATAATTTATATGTTTCATAGGCTCATCACCGTCTGTTTTTTTAAATATTGATGGTATGTTATAAAGATCATTATTTGTCATTTGATAAACAAATTAAAAAATAAGATATCTTCTAATGTGTTTTTTTTTTATAAATCATGTTATTTAATATGCTTGTGAAGATTACTGTATTTGTTTAATTTAAAAATACACATGTTTCCTAGCAAAATGATATGCTATGCTTTCCAATTTTATATGAAAATTAGTAGCAGATGAATTTTTTTGGAAAAATCAATATGTATATATTCCATTACAAATATTTTCTATTAACTAATATAAAATTTATATATTTTATTAAATAAAAAAGAATACGTATATATCATCTAAATTTTCAAAGTAAAAAAAGAGTCTTGTAAACATTTTAGGAAAATTATTATTTTACATTATAGTGTTAGTTTTCTTACGTTTTAGCATATTTACAAAATTATGAGTTAACTAATATTCTTCAGCTAATAAAATATTTTTTTCCATTAGATATAATTTTAAAAAAAAAAATCAAATATGTTGTTAGGAAGATGATATTGAATATAATTATTGTTTGGCAAGATCATTTTAAATAGGAAAGAAATTAGTTATGGTATAGTCGGTTACATGTACTTATTATCAATATTTAAAAAATAATAAAAACATATGTGGATATAGGTTAAAGTTGAATATTTTTACGATTTTTTTATGGAAGTATATTTACATATTCGGTAAAGACTGTAAAAAGGAATATTTATATATTCAAGTCAACATTTTAGGAATAAATAAATATAAAAAATATTGTCTATATTAACATCTCGTGAAAATCTAGTTGAAAACAATTTAAAACTTCAAATTTGTTTGAATGTAGTCACCTTATTTTGAGGAATCTCAATAACTGATTTTTTTTATCTTACAATCTAAATATATTATAAAACAAAATGTGTCATAAATTTTAATACTAACTATACAATAATTGAAGTAAAAATTTTTGTTTGTCTAAGAGTGTGTAAAACTATACAACATTTCACATAACAGGTTCGTTATTATTGTATTTTATTGTCATACACAAAACATGGTACTAACTTATAAGTTATATATCTATTATGATCAAACAAAGTTTTTGATGTTATTGTTCGTATAAGTTTGTAATATACTGTTGATCTCAAAGCACAGGTTTCCTTTGATCATGAAATAAATGTTAGATATAGGCGATATATGTATAAACAATACAATCTTGAAGGTTTGTATAATGTTAGATACATCTATATAAACCAATCGGCTTATTATTATTGTGAAGGATTGTGTATAAGTACACGTGTAAATATTTTTGGTAAGTGAATAATCCAATTATTTTGTTATTTATGTATTAATTGATTTATTCAATGGCATGAAACTGTAATTATTTATAAAAATTAGGGCTATTTTAAATTTGTACTCATGTGTTAATAGTTTAGATGGTATGCGTTAACTTATATATTATATACATATGTTAATTGAAAGTTTGAAACAAACCAAAATCATTTACGACTTTTTTTTGGGATAAAATCATTACGACTTCGTATACAACTTTTATTATCCGTCCCCCTTCCACTATTGTGGAAAGAAACACATATATTGCTGCGACTGCGAGATTCAAAGATGAGCCATATTTTTATAACACTTGTGTGTTTCGTCCCTCTGCTTACTATTGGCCTAGCAGCACTGGGGAATTTGACTTCTAATCCTGGTGACAAGAATGCCCGCAATGGTTTTGATTTTTACCATTCCTGTGTTGCTTGGACTCCTGTTATCTTGCGCTTATAATTGTTATTGTGTTGATAATGATGACACCGACAATGATCATCATGAGGATGTTTCTGGTACCAGTAATGACCTTGTTATTATCAACATCACGGAGCTGGCCAGTGTTGACCCCATCATCCTCATCCGATCAATCCCCGTCGTTGATTTTAACCCTCGGAGCTTTGAGGACGGTGTTGAATGTGTCATTTGCCTCTCCGAGCTCGCCGACGGAGACAAAGCCAAGATTTTACCGAGCTGTAAACACTGGTTTCATGCCCATTGCATCGCCGCGTGGCTTGAGTAGCAAGCTACTTGTCCTATATGCAGAATGCGAGTACGCCTGTTCCAAACTAACGAACCAAGTTCCGTCAATCTAACTTGTTCTGATGAGCATCCAGCAGATATGACGGCGGTTGAGGTAGACATCCCCGCAAGCCGCGAAGTTGGAGATTTGGGCCTCATTATATCCCTGAGCTCATTATGATTTTTTATTAACGTACAACGTCGAGACTCGCTGTATTTTGTTTGAGATAAAAAGAGTCTTGTTTTGTTTGTTTTTTCTTCTCAAATGTTGAAAAATCTTTGCTTTTGATAAATGATTTACAAAGATAAAGATTTTCCAAGATTTTTCTGAATTACAAGTAACTTGTCAATGCAGAAACAGAGATGAGACTGAAATTATAAGCAATACTTTACATTAATCAGAGTTATAAAGATATAAAATCATCAGCTGATTACAAAAATCTAAATTAGACCGGAGAATCTTGTCATAAAACGTCACCTCTTCTCAAATGCTAGGGCTAACTGCAATATTCATAACAAAAGGGTATTAGTACTAAAAAGACTCATAGTACAAAGGTGCGAAAGGGAAAGAAGCTGCTTGACCCTGTAATCCTTTAGGTACAAAAGGTTATTTTGATTTATAGTACATGACAAATTTGTCTTTGTAGAATCCCCGGCATAAGATATATGTAAAAAGACTTTTAAAAAAAATTGATTTGACTATTTATGATACTAAAAAAATTGTATTTATTTTCTTGGACAATTTTCTAATTTTTTTAAGAATTAAACGTGATTGAGTTGGAATAATGAAATGTTTTAAAACTGGTTCGAGATACCATGCGAATAAGATCGAAACACGGAGAAAAATCATGTGATAATAAAAAGATCAGTAAAATAAGTCTTTTGAACCTCCAAATTAACGCTCCTGGCCATTGAATAGAGTGGACTCATGGCTTAAAAAAAGGCTGTTGAAACAATGGAGAGGAGGACAGGAGCATTACAGTCCTCTTAGTCTTACTATCCGCCAAATTATTCCCAAGATCCATCGTCGTAGAATGAAGATGCCGGGTAATAGATTGGCTATCGTGTCAAACTCCATCACTCAATTTCATATGTTGACATAATGTCTCATGAATATATTTCTTGTCATAAACTCAAGTTTACGTTTAGTGTTTTACTCTAGTATGCTCTGACCCTTAACTTCCCCTAAGTGTGCAGCATTCAGTTCTATTTTATGTGCATTCACTTCTCTGTTTTTCATATCAGAGCTGCTCAATTATATTTTCGTCTCTGGTATTTTCATTTATATTGAGTCATATGTATACCTTTCTCTTTTGGGTTCCACGTAGCATTACATTAGTCTTTGCTTATTTTTTATATAATTTGAAAACAATGAACAGTAACTTAATTTTGAACCATTGTGTTGATAAGGTAAGGTTTTTTACTTTTCTCACTATGAGTTTTGACTGCTGACTATGTTATTATCATAAGAAAGAACACTGTTTGAGTAGCGGCAAAGGCAGTGGCACCATCCTTCTGGTAGTGGTGGCGGCTGTTTTGATTGTGGGGGCGGTGTATATACTGCCGGTAGAGGTGCATATTTTGCTGGTAGGGTTTCCTATACTGCTGTTAGCTTTGTCGATTTTGAGGATAGCCGTGCTGATCATGGCTGTGGCGTTGCTGATGTATCAAACACATATAGTATTTGTGTACTAATCTCGGAGAAGTATAGGAAGTTATACATAAAGTGGTACAAGAAGTCATTCAGAAAGCTGAGCTGTGAATCGTCTGCTGAAATACATAAGTGGACAACATGGACTCGATTTATACAAGCCAAGACGTGGTTGCTGAGTTAGGTAATCATTTTAAATAGTTTATTTAAGATGTGGAATAACTTCCTTATTCTTAAGAGAAGAAAAATGAAAAATTGCTTAAATATCTTAGGGTTTAGGTTTTAGCAATCACATAAATACCACGAGGCCGTCAAAGAAACATGCACGTGCCCAAGGTATTCTTGAGAGAGACACACAGGTGTGTGGCGTCGTCCCACCAGACAAATGATGAGATTTTTTGGTGGTTTAGTTATAGAAAACTATGTTTTTCATAAAAAAATAATGAATAGTAGTTGCTCTAAACCATTGTAATCTAGATAATGGTAGTAGGCACAAATGTGTGATGGATACCATATAGAAATTGTAGATTGCTGCAGTCTTTTCTAATGAATAGTTTCTGGACGAAGTCCCGGGGATATAGAAAATGAACCCCGTTAACAAATCTCTATGTGTTCTTTACTTTATGATAATACATATTTTATATGCACTCGAACACGTAGTACTAGCCACAATATGAACTTACAGATTTGAACATCTATTTTTGTGCACCTTCTGAGGAGTTTCGTGACACTATTAACATAAGTAAAGTGTGCAATTTGAAAAAAATACCGTCATAGCCACCTTTCGTGACACTATTAATGCGCATATATATGTGCTCGAACAATATCGAAAGCTTGGTACTAATTACTAAATACTGTGAGTAACTATTAACTTGAAGATGATTGCCCGCCATCATATGGCCTTATTAACCAGAAACCAGCAGCGAAAGGGATAAATTAGCAAAAATAAAATAAAAACGTTTTTTTTGAAGTTTATACTCGTAGAGTGTTTCGGCTGCGTTTACTTCTTTGGACATTACAAACTTGCTTTTTGTTCTATGTATATTACTGAAATGATGAAAACTTTCAAATAGTTTTGTTTTAAAATGCAATATATATGGTGGTTTCATTGGCACCGTCCAAAATTTATAACAATAATGCCTCTAAATATGCAATGAAGCTCAGATTCAGTGTCACATTTTTATTTTTATCGGAAAGTGATCTTGAATAAGCAGGCCTGTGAATAAGACAAGCGATAAAGAACATAGATACGCAAACCACACGATAAAAGTATAAAAAGGAAGAAACTCGAATTTTTTCTAACGACCTAGTTCCTTAATTGGTGAAGTACTATTAAACCAGCATCTAACTTTTTAAATTTATTATAGTAATAACAAAAAAGGAGAATATGAAGAACACGAATACTCGACGTTAACGTCAAAAGCCGTTTTTATTCTCCAACACTACAAAGATGTATTTCTAAAGCTTCCTCCTATATTGTTTTCTAACCAATATTGTTGCTTTTTCTACGGCTAAAAAAATATTTGAATAAAACATTATGTACTAAATAAGAACATTACCAAAATTATTTTTGAGAAGAATATTTCTGTTAAAAGTAAGAATTGTTTTGCCACCGTATGAAGCCGAAACCAAACCTACCAAGAAAACATAAAAAGAAAATGCTTTAAAAAAAGATACCGAGGAGGCATCGACCTCAAGCTTATGGGGTGTCAAGTCATTTACAAAAATAATGCTTCAAGAATCGATTCCGCCAAAAATAACAAAGTCTCATAATAATAAAAAAAAATCAAGAAAACGAACGTGGGAGTTTCTATCCCCTTTCTATTTCAGGCTAATCACCAACCATATACTTCTTTAAAGTTCCATACGCTCCTTTTCATACATACATTCGTTTTTTTTTTTGTTCATCAAATGGATATTATAAGAGTTATTATTTAACTCAATGGAATATTTGTTGGTTTGATAGCATTGCACCAAAACAGACATGCATTTGGTTTTTGTTACTATTGTTTCGTTAATCGTTACTAAGAGTGATTTATTGAGCATTGTTTTGTAATTTTCGTAGATGAATTCAAGCCTTGCACCAAACACGCACTTTTGTTTCGTTACCTAGGATGATGCAGAAAAGTTACAATAGTTTTCAAAATATAAAAAAATTAGATTATCAAAAATATACATAAGAATTTCTTGCATGTGCTCAACTCTAGTAATATTCTTTAGTTCAGATAAAAAAAAATTATTGGTCTAAGAATTAAGCCTAAACAATGGTAGGAACCATAGCTACCTGATTTTGGTTCACTAACGTCTACTCGATAAAGACAATTAAAACATATACTAATCGAAAAATATCACTTTTACGACGTAATGGATAAACCCAAATATAATGAGAAAAATTATCCAAGAACAAAAGATAGTATTTAAAACCCGAGACACTGGAAACAGGAGAAGTCCAAATGTCTGAATGTATTATTTGAAATGGTTCAGTAACAATAGTTGAAGATGAACTGAAAGGGAGACGAACATTTTTACCCCAGTTTGCTTGCATGACACAAAGTTGTCATATCTGCATTTTTATTTGAAAAACCCAAAGAATGTAAAGTACGATTTATTGAACTACCCTGGTGACCCAAACGCCTGTGCCAGAGAAAGCTATCCGCGGAAAGAGCAAGAGAAGATTGCAGAGGGCGATAAGGTGTCACTGAGTAGAGTGGTCCGAAGCTGTCACATCGGAGAAGTTTGGTCCTGGTCAGAAGATCCTTAACAGTAAAACCAAACGGGTCAAATTCGACAGTACATTTATTTTCAGTGACAAATTATCGAACATAAATGAGATTTTTAATAAAAGAGGGACAGACAAGCACGTTTTCAAGGTGAAGCTTTTTAGAAGGAGAAGAGATCAAAGCATTGCCCATTTTAGTAACAGGTGTAATAGATCCATCCCCAACTCGGACAGAAGGAGTTATGCTCATGTTAAACACAGACGAGAGTGTACCTGGCTGAGCCGTAATGTGGTTTGTGGCTCCGCTATCCATGTACCAAGCTGAGGCAGCGAGATCTTGTAGACTCATAGTGTTGAATGCGTGAGCGAGGGCTTGCGGAATGAATGTTGGAGATCCAGCAGTTGGTGAGATGTTCTGAGCGATATGAGCCTGGGGTTGAGGTTGTGGAGAGTATGGTCCA
The DNA here is from genome assembly GCF_000309985.2 of Brassica rapa. Taxonomy (NCBI): domain Eukaryota; kingdom Viridiplantae; phylum Streptophyta; class Magnoliopsida; order Brassicales; family Brassicaceae; genus Brassica; species Brassica rapa. The sequence goes on from NC_024802.2 coordinate 1,413,890, forward strand.
AGTATGCTTGTTTGCTTCTGATCAGATGACGCTGGAACAGGAGTGTACGGAGCCGCGAAGGGCATCATAGGATGTCCTCCTGCATAGTAGGGAAAGGGCCATTGTTGTTGTGGGTAGCTCCATGGAGGGTAAGCGAAGTTTGGTGAAGCAGAGTAGTTGTTGTTATGGCGCCCTCTTCCTCGGTTGCCACGACCCCCTCCTCTATTGTTGTTGTTGTTGTTGCGGCCTCGGTTCTGATTATTGTTTCCTCTGCTATTGTTGTTGTGATTGCGGTTTGTAGAGTCAGATAATGTGTTGTCTGCAGCAAAGAGCACATTAGGTGCTGAAGCACCGTCATTGTGGGTAGCAGCCGGTTTCACTTGCCGGGTGAGTCTTTCTTCTTCAGCAAGTAACATGGATCGTGTGGTGTGGAAGGTTGGGAAGGGAGACCAGTGTCGTATGACGTTGTGAATCTCTTCAAACATGTCATTCAATCCGTTGAGGCAATGCATCACCAATTGGCGGTCAGTTACTGGTAATTCAACGTTGGCAAGGAGATCCGATAGAGATTTGAGTTTACGACAATACTCCTGGACCGAGAGGTCTCCAATGGTGATCGTACACAACTCATTCTCCAGTTGAAAATCACGGTTCTCCTTATTTTCACGAAACAAGTTCTCGATAGAGAGCCATAAGTCACGCGCAGTGCTTTTGGAGTGAGAATTGTTTCGACTAGTGAATCGGTTATTGTACCATATAAGATCCACGTCTTAACGAGTCCATCTCGTTCTTTCCAGACTTTCTCAGTTTCGGGTGTAGCGGCGGAGGTGCCGTCGAGGTGATCCGAAACTCCGAAGGTGAGACAATGAGTTTCAAATATCTCTCTCCAAACATCATAGTTCATTTTGTCGAGATTCAGTATAATAGGGATGTATGCGCGAATCTGACTGATACCAAAAGGTTTGTCTGATGCGGTGAAGGGATGGGCAGCCATGGCGATATCGATAGATTTAGAGAAGAGATGTTAGAAAAAAGAGAGAGAAAGAGGAATGAAAGAGAGTGGGAAGAGATATCGCAGGGGCGATGATCAGGAGGCCTAGGATCGAAAAGCTTATGATACCATGAAAGTCTTTAGGATTCGATGATCCTTTCATTAATCACAGAAGTATATTTATACAAGCTTTGATAGTTATCGGTATCTACGGTATCTAAACTATACAAAGGAATATAGTTATCCTATGGTTAGGATATTGTGATATCCTAACTAACACTAATCATAACACATTGATACTCTTAACTAATGTAAAGCTCACATTTACAGTTATTAATATACTCGGTGTCATAGTTCGACACGCAGCTCACATTTCAGTCTTTCGCTTTGTGACGAACCGCACCGTTCTGAACCGCCATTAATAATAACAAAAATCTGTACATATATTTGTCTATCTATATGTTTTTTGTTACTATTATAACTGCACCACAGTTATCCCACACGTTACTATTAGGATCTTTTATATACACTATAATTGTGTTTTGTAATGTGCATAGGTTTTTTGCAGGGCCGAGGAACACTTTTATTGACATATCGAATTAAATTATTTTTTCAATTAGGGTGAATTTCCCAACTAACCAAGAAATTTTTTAAAATAATTAATATATATAACATTTAAGATAATAAAGCAAAGAACCATTTGAATTTAGTATAGATGTTTTTTTTTTTTGGTCGAATTTTTAGTATAGATGTTTATTCCTCCAATCTAAATCATTTACATTCTATGAAAATAGTAATAGTTATATAGAAATAGACGTTTTGATGGTGTTTAATTAAAAATCGTAGAGTTTAGGAGTTTCATTTGAGTTTAAATCAACCGAGTTGCAATAACAGAGTTTATTTATCAAAAAAAAATCAGAAGAGTTTCATAAGCATAGAATTGGCTTTAATTTGCCCTTTAACCCTATGAACAAACAAACACTAAACACCTTTTCAATACCATTGAGGAGTTAACATTGTAGTGCCGAAAGCATCTCTTATTCTAAAATATATGCGATTCTAAAATATATTAGGGAAAACTGTTTTTTTAGAGCAGAAAAATGGTAACTATGTCCCTTTATACTAATCTATATTTTGTGTCATATTTTCCTATAACACCCTTTAATATTTTTGAAAATAAATTTAATAAATAGTTTTACAAACAAAAAAAAATTGGAAAAATAGTAACTTTTGATAAAATACCTATATGAACTTAGTGATATTTTTTCCAGTTATAAAAAAGTTAAAATGATAAATTTCATATTATGTTCTAAATAAAGTAGAAATGACATTCTACGAAGTAGAAAACGAAATCCACTTTTTTCATTGAATCTACAATGTTTAGAATATGTGATCTACGTAAATAGGAGTATTCTAAAAATATTTAGAATACACATTCCGCGCTTAACCTATCGTTCTAAAATCTTTAGAAATCAAAATCTACACATTAATATAAATCTAAAACACGTAGAAACTGACTTCTACAGATTTACTATAAATCTAAAACATGTAGAAATCAAAATCCAAACATTACTATAATTCTAAAAAACTGTAGAAACCGATTTCTACATATTAGTTGTATTCTACGGATAAGAAATCAGTTCCTAAAATTATGGAAACAAAATATTTGGGAATATTCACTTTTATATTTTGAAAAAAAAAATCGATTTAAAAAAAAAAAAAAAAACGAAAAAGGAACAAAAAGCCAAAAAAAAAGCGAAAAAGGAATAAAAAATTACAATTTTAAAGGCATTACTGCCATTTTGAAAACAATTAGTCTAATGGGACATAAAGTAGTATAGATTAGTATAAAGGGACATAGTTACCATTTTTTTGCTCTAAAAAAACAATTTTCCCAATATATTATAAATCAGGTTAAAAAGAGAAAATTAATTAAAAGTTTAACTCATCTTTCATAATTTCGGCTGATTCTTCACTCCAACTTTAGTTTCCTTCTCTTAAGAAAATGGTAGGGGTATTAAACGAGTTGACTAACAAATGCTAATATGAAAGAAATCACTGTACAATATTTAAATTGCAAATTGCTTGACCTTCGTAAGGAAAAAAAATGTTTATCTAACATGATACGGCCATTTTTAAGTAAAAGGCTAATGTCATATTCCACTATTTTGTTCCCGACAATTTTAGTCAACCATTTCCATAATCATTTCCAGCTAACAATTACTCCAATATACCACTAGTATATAGTATTTTATTTAGTACCATATGTTCAGATAGTAATCATTTCATAAATTTATGCGTGGAAAGAAATATAAGAACGATTAAAAAATTGTAATGATTTATTTAAAGTATATTTTATATGTGTTTCTTAATAATCGTATGTTATTTTGTCTTAAAATACACGATCTTATACACAATTGTATTATCTATTTAATCACGCAAATTTATAGAATTTTAAGTAGATAAGTTATTAAATTATAAATAAAAATAAATTATTGTACTAGAATTTTCTATAAAATTTTGGGGAAATGGAAGTGATAGGGTGATTGGGCCATGAAGAGTGGATACTACAGTTGAGACATGCACTGTGGTGCATGTGCTCAGGAGAGCCTCAGACCCACTCATCTTTCCCGTTATTCCCTTTTCAGGTAGGTCACTTCTACAAGCCTTCTCCTTTCCTAGAAAAATATAATAATAATAACATATCAGTTTCGCATAGTATAGAAATTAATTCTTCCAACACCTACATTTATAAACAATGTCTCCAAAATTAAGGTTTCACACGTATAAATTTAAATTCATTTAACCAAAAATTTTCAATATTTTGAAAAATTATGAAATTGAAAAATTAATAATTATTTTATACCCATAAAATTCACAGGTGTAAAATAACGAAAACTACAGTCATAAATTCTACCCATAATCTGTAAGAATTTTTTTATTTAGAAACCTGATTCCAAAGTCAGACGTAAAAAAAAATATTTATGAACCACTGGGCTATATTTCGTCTCAAATTTAATCATAAGAGAAAGTTAAATATTTATTGTTCATAATTAAATAAATAACTAAAAGATGTTCGGTTTATTATGTAAAATCAAACAACAACTTTAGGTCAAATCAACTCATAGTAAAATCTTCATTTTGAAGTTAAAATCTTCTACTCTAAATTTTTGTCTATTTTCTAGTTCATACTTTATTATAGAGTAATTTTTTTTCAATCCTACTTCACTTTCAAAAACTTTCAAATTGGCATCTACTAACACTTTAAATATTGGATAGCATTGTTTAACTAGCATATTAAATCTTCAAATTGGTCTTTGCATTATAAAAAATCTTCAACTTGGTTTATTTTTTCATCAAGTCAAAAATATAAAGTTTTGACCAGTAAATAAAATGACGTGTATTTTTATTACTAAATAAAATAAATTAAGAAGAAATAAAATAGGAAATATAAACAAAAATTAGATAACTACAGAAAAATTTAAAGAAATCGATTTGTTTTGATAAATAGAAATTATTAAAATTAAAAAGTTTTTCTTTTTTTAAACTCAATTTTTGCAAAAATATTAAGATTTTTTGTTTTTTTTTTTTAAGAAAAAAACCATACAAAAGGCTTTAAAAACTTTTCAAAAACAAATAATTTTGAACAAATCAGCGTTAACAATAAAAAATTTCGTCATATCACAATTAAAAATAACATTTTTCGTCATATTACCAATGACGATGGCGTCATAACCATTATTATCTATATGTCAGAAGTTGCCATTTAAAAAAAAATCATCTAAAATAAGATTTTTTATTCTGAAAAATTATATAAAAGCTCTAAATTTTTAAACAAATAATTTGAACATTTAATCATTATCAGTAACACTTTGCGTCATATTACCATTAAGAGTAACATTTTCTAATTTTAAATCGTTTATTTTTTATATGTTTGAAATTGATATATGTTGATATGTTTGAAACAATGGCAATTTCTCGTATATGGATAATAATGATTTTTGACCTATCATCATTGGTGGTATGAAGAAAACTTTTATTCTTAATCAGGATATGACAAAAAGTAATATTGTTTTTTTTTTTTATGACTCTGGTATCCGGAGCCTCGAGAGGATCCGATTATCGCCAATGACCGTCTACTGGAGCTTAGTCGGAGAGCCCGCCAAGGCATCAAAGAAGGCTGCTGATCACCCCATTTAAATTCCACCAGTGGCCACACGTTAGAAGACTTCTCCATATTAGGCCCAAAGATCCCTCAAGATAATCACATTCCAGCGGCACTCGAATTCATGACTTCCCAGGTTAAGTTTAACCACTGGACCACTAACATGTTATTGTTGATATATTCCATTTTTGTTTTTTTTGGAAACATTTTGAAGCTTTTATATATTTAAAAAAACTATCCTTTTAGTTGCGACACAATTGCATTTTTTTTAAAATGAAATACTTTTTAATTTTAAGATATTTTTTAGTTTGATTTTAAAATTTTCTCTATTTATGTTTCCTATTTTATTTCTTAATAATTAAATAAATAAAAATATATTTAAAAAAAAATTGACCATCACTTCATGTACATGTCACCGTGTCACATTTTCAGACTTGATGAATAATTAAGTAAGGTTGAAGATTTTTATGATAAAAAGTCAATTTGAAAGTTTAGTTGAAGATTTTTATGATAAAAAGTCAATTTGAAAGTTTAATATGCTTGTTAATAATTTCAAAGTTTAAAATATTAGGGGATGCTATTTAGCAGATTTTTATGCGATTTTTTATTAATAGATAAAATCACTATGTTTTAAAAGGAAGCAATAATGCTCTCGTTCCTCACTGACTTGTACAGGGAAATCCAAAAGGTTTTTTATTCTATTGGTGGGCACTGGGCATAGCCATTTTCAATGGCAAACATAACAAATCAGTGAACAATGCGTTGAAATTGATGAAAAAATTTTGTGTCTTTTTTATAAAGAACTTGGTCACCCCACTGGAAATCCAGGTTGGTCTTATGCTTTTTTCATTAGTGTCATCATTGCAATTGATCGGAATCTTTAATAGATATTCAAGTACTCAAGAAAAAAAAAAACAATAATTGCAATCAAGATCTCCAAATTAAAATTTTTTTTGCTGGATTTTTCTCAGAAGCTTTCAAGTTAAACGGTACCCAACCATCCATTAATCATCTCTCTTTTTCACAAATAATGATTGAAGAATAAGATTTGTCTTCTTTTTCTTTTTTGGACAATGCCTTAATGTTTCAAGTTTATGAAGTGTTGGAGGCGGATTTATTTGAGTTAGAACTAGTGTTCGAATGGAGTAGCGGGAATGGAGTAGCTAGAGAAGTGTAGATCTCCCGCACTAAAATCACTATTAACTTTTGGTGTCTTTAAAATCAGTTTAAGCAGGAGATCTGCATTCAGTTCAATATTTTTTTTTTTTTTTTTTGTAAAAAAGCATGCAGATCTCATCTGCTAACAAATGGTATGCAGATCAGAAAAACGTAGATCAAATAGAAAATGCATATCAAGCAGAACAAATGCAGATCAAGCCGATAATGCACATCAGACAAATTATTTTAAATAAATATATAATTATTTATAAAATAAACTAACTAATTATCATATTTGATTGAATACTAGAAAAAGTAAAATAACTAAAATTCATTATCTAAACAAAAAATACAAATTCTAAAGTTATGTATTATTATATTTAATTGAATATTGAAAAACTAATTATGTCAGTTAAATGTCTAAAACAAAAAATACTAATCATTATATTTTACTAAATACAATGAAATTTAAATTTTTATACAGTTACACCATATAATGATTTCTTAAAAAAATATTATAGAGTACTTTTATTGCTCATATTGTATTTTATGTTTATTACTGAACATAAGCTACAATTTATTTTGAACATACTATATTATTCATAATTTAATGAAGAAACAAATTAAAAAATACTTTTTTTTTGAATTATGGTTAATGGATGTAAAGACAGCCTGAAAATATTTGTTTTCAACTATTTAAACACAAGAAAATATATCATTTTATATTTAATAAAAGTTATCTAAAATTAATTAAATAAAATAAAAATGAAAAACACTAAAATTTATTGTAAAAGAATTTTAGTTTGAAAGTGAATGAAAAAAGATAATGAAAAGTATGTATAGGTAATTAACTAAAAAAAATATAAAGCAACCATTGGACCTCTGTCTTTGGCCCGGACTTTTTCTTCTCATATATGCAAAACATTAATTAAAGGAACAAAAAAAAAATCTGTATCCAGAATATATATATATATATTTTTTGGTTCTGCATCTATAAACATGAATGTAAACAAAATGTAATCTTATCTGCATGTCTTTTTCTTCTTCATTTCTCATGTCCTACATTCAAAGCCCTTGTAGTGTTGATATGCTTTTTCCTTTTTTGGCCAATAAATAATTTTGTTACAAATACTTAACTCAAAATATATTTATTTGATTTTATAAATAATGAACGATGATTAGCTCAAACTATATAGCTCACATTAATACTGTTTTTGTCAGTTTAAAATTATAAACATAACGTCTAATCGCCGATAAAACACAACATTTTCTAAGTAAGGAGATATAAATCTTTCTACATAATGTTGGCACGAATAAGTAGTTAATAATATATAGGTAAATGATTGAAATTTTGTAACTTTATTGAGAAAAAAAAATCTTAAATGAACTCTTAACCGATAACGAGTATTTATTGAGTTATACGATCAACTAATATTCTTCTACGAAAAAAATATTTTCCTCTCCACCATTGCCCAGAAGGCATTGATTCTCTCTCTCTCTCTCTCTCTCTCTCTCTCTCTCTCTCTCTCTATCTCTCTCTCTCTCTCTCTCTCTCTCTCTCTCTCTCTCTCTCTCTCTCTCTCTCTCTCTCTCTCTCTCTCTCTCTCTCTCTCTCTCTCTCTCTCTCTCTCTCTCTCTCTCTCTCTCTCTCTCTCTCTCTCATGAGTTGTTGCCGCTTGCTCTCTGCTCTGTTTTAGTATTCCTTATGTTTCCCAAAATATTTATTTATTTTGTTGTATTAAGAAAAAAACTAAAATTCTTTTTTTAATACTGGGTAAATCATCAATTACACCAAACTAAAATTCTTTTTTTAATACTGGGTAAATCATCTAGCTTTTTCCTTCCGTTCCCTTTCTAGTAGTTTTGGCTAGCTGTTGTACACATTAAGCATCCAATAGTGAATGATTCAGATTCACCTCTTTTCTTTTATTCCACATTTCGACATCATCCCTTTAATTTGGTTATAAATACACATTGCCTTCTCATATATTTATCATCAGTTATCGTTTGTATTTTGAAACTTGAAGGCTCTCAAAACAAAAATTACAAAACTGTAGTGAGTTTGGATACCGTTCAACAACAATGAGTTATTCTCATCAAAGCATGGGTTCTGGTTTGTTTTCTCCCTTTTTGATTGTTCATGTTATATGTTTTCTTGAAACTTTAGTGATGCTTGTTGTGATCTAGTTTCTCTCTAAGATAATTTTCATAGACTTGAGATTATTTTAATTCTATAAAGAAATAAAATACCTCCTTGAAATTGGATACTGACTCTGTATTTGGTAAAATCTTTAAAGGTAGTAGAAATGCAAGGGGATATGAATTTGGAAGGACTTATGTCGTGAGGCCTAAAGGAAAGCATCAAGCCACTCTAGTATGGCTTCATGGTCTTGGAGACAATGGCTCTAGGTATCACTCTTCACATGATCAACTTCTTGAGGCTTAAACTTTTTAACCAAAAAGAAAAGACTTAAACTCATGCTTAAAGCTTTTCCTTGTTGTCTTAAGTATTAATGTGTCTTGGAAAAAGCTTCAGCTTTTGGGTGTATTTAAATGGAAGGGAATGTTTTTTTCTAAAGTTTAATTTTGGCATGTTCTCTAATACTAGTTTTATACTTTTATATGTGCTTCTTCTTTTTAACTATTTTTTCCTCAAGAAAATCTATTTGTAAATAAATGTTGTGGCGCCGCAAAGAACTAATAATAGATTTTTCATTGTACCTTTCCTCTCAAATGTCTTATCTAATTGGAGGAATATTAAGTTTATATGTTCATTGAAGTTTATAATAAATATAGGTTCTATATACCATATTTGACGGCTCTGGGTGGACGGACCACTAGCTAACTTATTTCACGTTTGTAATAGATATAGATTGTTTATACCATATTACACGTTTCTATTTTATCTTGCTGGTAGAATGTTAACAAGACAATTTGCTCTTTTCATATGAAAAATAACATTCTATAATTTTTAATCTAAGCAAAATTCATTGAAAAGCCAAGCATTCCTCACCATGTCTCTGTTTTGTCTGCAGCTCTTCACAGCTCATGGAAAGCTTGCATCTTCCAAACGTAAGAATCCGTTAATATATATTTAATGAATCTGCCAAAATCACTTTGAGGTCTTTTTGCACTGAAGTTTCTGAAAGGAGTTTTACGTCATTCACAGATAAAATGGATTTGCCCGACCGCTCCTACGCGTCCTGTTTCAAGTCTTGGTGGATTTACCTGCACTGCATGTAATATTTATTGGCTTTCTTCTAGTTTATTTCGCTTGGAATCATCAATAAACATTCTTAGGTCTCTAAAGCCATACAAGGACTGGAAACTGAATAAATAGCTGTATATTAATCAGGGTTTGATGTTGGAGAAATTTCTGAAGACGGTCATGATGATATGGAAAGTTTAGATGCATCAGCTTCACATATTGCTAACCTTTTGTGCTCTGAACCGGCTGATGGTAAGCAAGAGACGTACCTAATTTTAGATAATAAGTTGCATTACCTTGGTTTCAAGCTAATCTTTAAATTGTTATTTCTTATTTTATAGTTAAAGTGGGGATAGGAGGTTTTAGCATGGGAGCAGCAATATCTCTCTATTCTGCCACTTGCTATGCTCTTGGACGCTATGGAACTGGCCACAGTTACCCTATAAACCTACGAGCTGTTGTAGGACTCAGCGGCTGGCTTCCCGGTTGGAAGTAATATTCTTCAACCTACTTATTTTATCTTAACGCTACATAGTTCTTTTTCACATAAACTTAACTTTGTAGGAGCATAAGGAACAAAATAGAAAGTTCGTATGAAGCTGCAAGGCGTGCTTCATCGTTACCAGTCATACTTACACATGGAATTGGTATGTGTTAAAAGTCCTTTCGTAATCTCTCTCTCTCTCTCTCTCTCTCTCTCTCTATATATATATATATATATATAGAGAGAGAGAGAGAGAGAGAGAAATATTTTGATTTGATTAATGACCACTCAAAACTGATCTTTACTGATTGTTTTGTGTCATAGCCGATGATGTGGTTCCTTATAGGTTTGGAGAGAAATCTGCGCAGTCTCTTGGCATGGCTGGATTTCGGCAAACCGTGTTTAAGCCGTACCAAGGGTGATTAAACTTCACAAAATTTAAGAGTTGCAAATAAATTTGATGTTACCATTTGTTTGAACATACTTATAAAGAGTTTTGGGTATATGCCATGTGCAGACTTGGTCACTATACTGTTCCCAAAGAAATGGATGAGGTCGTTCACTGGCTCACAACGAGGCTCGGTCTCGAGGGCTCACGCTAAATAATACAGACTGTGGTGCATCTAGCTATGTATGCGATATGGTTGACCGCAAAGAAAAAATAATAACTGAGAACGCAAAGGAACTGGTGGGGAGGATGATAAAAAACTAGTGTAAACTTGAGACAGTAGAAAGCCTTTTTTCAAAAAAAAAAAAAAAAAAAACTTGAGACAGTAGATTGTATAATGGGTGGGTTTCTTGGGGTATATAGTTCATGGTTCTTTGTTTTTTGTGATTTATTTTGTCGCTCGACGTTCTTTTGTCCGTGTTTTATTCTTGATAATAAATAAAATGTTTTTGATGCTTTTTTTTCTTTATGGGTTTACCAAGTCTTTTCATATCAAAACCAAAGACTTCTTAATTGCTGTACCAAAAAAATCCATGTATATTCTTAATCCCTTATACATGTTTGTATTTGATGATTAACGCTTTATAAAATTTGTTTACTCATGGCAGTATAGCTATATTGTGGTAGAAATATAATCACATTTTTAAAAATGAGAATTAATGATTTAAATGATGACATAAATCTATCTCTTATATATTAAAGGAGAAACATTGTAATAAATCCATTCACACTATAATATACACGTGGCAGCCTCACAATGATTTGATAATAAATATGCTAATGCATTCACACTATATTCATAAATGTGTTCACACTATATACTTTGTATTTTTTTAATATAAAACTCACATGCATGGTTCCAATAAAACTTTGGATTTTTCGGTTCGAATCAAAACAAATAACGAATCAAAAGCTAAACTATATATATATTATTTTTATTGTTTACCGATAAAGTTGAGCAAAATATTTATAAGTTTTGATTCAATTCGTTATCCATTTTGAATTGAACAAAAAAATATAGATATCCGTAACTTTACGAAGCAAATCAATTACTAAAATACAATTAAAGAAAAACAAATCACAAATCCCAATATTTTTAAGAGCGATTATCAAATTCGATCTATTATATGCATATATATACATATATGTACAGAATTATATATATGTTATACATATTATAGTTTATATAAGTTTTACAATATTTTTATAAATTAAATTTATTAAATTAGGTATTAAAATTTTAAAAGTAAATAATATTTTATTTTTGTAATAAAACGTTATTATTAAATTTTCAATTAATTTTTAAATTTTATTTACGGATCAAATCGGATATTCTTTAAAATTCTAAATCATTTCGGATATCATAATCACCGACTATCCAAGTGGCTAAAGATTGAATCGACATGAATGTCTCCAAATACTCGGATATTCGATCTGTGTCCACCTCTATTTACGGATACAGTTGATTTTCTTATATAAAAAAATTCACTAATGTCAAAGCCTTTTTACTTTTTAATTAATTTTAATTTTATCTTTCATGTATTATTTAGAACAAAAATGTCATTAATATAAATTAACAATATCTTTATATATTTGTCATTTATTTTTATATACTTTTACATACACATACATGTGCACCTTGATGTGAACACTTTATAAGTATTTACCACTACTGAAATATCTATTTTTTTTTGGAAGTTGAAATATTTTTTTTCTTAATGCTTCTTTCACTACCGACCAAATTGTAGTGAAATAATTAGTCTTAATAATTTTCTTTTCTTTTTCTTGAACTATTATCCGTTTACCAACTATTAAATAAAACCATTGGTTCGACATGACGATTATCTAAAATTTATAACATAAAAATAAACAAATAATAATAATTTTTGGTTTTTACCAAAAAAACTAAAAAATCAAACATTCTAACAAAATAAACCAAAAAATAATTTAAAACCGAGCCAATATCCAAATTAAACAGATTTAATGTATTTTTATTAAAAATAACAAAACTAATAATCACATACCGCGCAAGGCGCGGGTTATTACCTAGTACTATACTAAAAGGGGATATAAGCCATGGAGAGGGTGTCCACGTAGGATAGAAAAATCAACCAATCAAAAAGCCCGAAATTGCCATGTCATCTCATTTATTTTTTGTAAAAAATGAAAAAACAATGCGAAAGTGAGGATCGAACTCGGGTTAGTATGATATATATAGGAAAGTTACCACTAAGCCGTTGAAACTTTCTTGGATACATATACAAGAACCACTAAGTATGTAATCACAAACTCTTATGTACATTTAGAATAATATGAATTCAACTTTCAAGATTCCGATACTTTGTTTTGTAAAAAAAATAAGTAAGTGACTAAGCTAATATATTCTTTGAAAGTGTGAGAACGTTGACAAATATGAAAAAGCATAGATTTTTGTTTTCGTGACAAAGTTAAGAATTTTGTAAAAGTAAGTTTAACATATAAATTTTCGTGACAAACATGAAAAAGCATAAATTTTTGTACAATTTTGACAAAACAACTCAAAACATACTTCTCTAATGTCTTAATAAAATATTATTTAAGGGTGCAATAATTAAATATATTAATTCAATAAATTTTGTAATTTATAGACAAAACAATAACACAACAAATTTTGAAACATTTGTTTAACCTATCGATTTTTTTTCATGAGAATCCAACTAAACAAGATAAAAAAAAATTAGATTTACAAATATTTAATTACCATTTTATTCAATTTTGATTAATTTCAAATTGTCATAATGTATCTTTTTGAAGTTACAAATATGAAAAAACATAGATTTTTGTACAATTTTGACAATACAACTCAAAACATATTTCCCTAATGTCTTAATAAAATATTATTTAATGATGCAATAATTAAATATATTAATTCAATAAATTTTATAATGTATAGACAAAACAATACCACAACAAATTTTGAAACATTTGTTTAACCAATCGATTTTTTTTTCATGAGTATCCAACTAAACAATTAGATTTACAAATATTTAATTACCATTTTATTCAATTTTGATTCATTTCAAATTGTAATAATGTATCTTTTTGAAGTTACAAAAAAATAATGTTCTTTCTTTATTACAATAGCATTATATATAGATTCTATATACACAAAATAAATATAATATAACAACATAAGCTTGCTTTCCCTGATTCATATGAAAACTTTTTAAGTTATCCACCAAAGCAAATTAATTAAATCAATGAAATTGTTAGAATACAGCAAATTAATTTATAATTTTATTTTAAATTAAATTATTTTAAAAGTGTATTTTCGTTAAAACAAAATAATAAATAAGTAAAACTGATTTGATGGTAATTTTTATGACATATATATATATATATATATATATATATCAATTTTGTGAAAGAAATAGAAGCTTAATATGGAAAAAAAATCTTAAATACAAAAAACTCTATAAATTAACAAAAAAAACTAATAAATTAAACTATGATATCACTTGAAAGCTTCTTAGACCATATTAATAAAATATTTAAGCGATAATTAGACAAATTTGATTTTTTTTTCCAGCAAAAAGTTTATTATTAATTAGTATTAGTTATTTCAGGATGTTTAAGAAATGGTGGAAAAAAAAATAGGATGGACATTAATGGTATATGAACTATGAATAGTACTTTGTGAAGCTGACTTAGATAACATATCTGCACATCTATTTTCAGTTCTTTTTGATGCCTAAATTCAATTTCTTCAGAGTAGTTATTCCACAAATAGATCGTATGAGATATTGTTTTGATATGTAGATTTGTTTTTTCAATGTTAATAAGATTGATAATTGTAAAAATGTATCTTTCGAATATGATATGTCTATAACCGAGTCCCCAACATGAGACAAGTTTGTTTAAAAAGTAAATAATTTTATTTTTCTTATATTATATAATCAATATATATTATTTACTGATAATAAAAATATAGTTATTCATCTATCACAAATATCTATGCAAATATGTGAATCAAGTACAACAATCAAACAACATAATGATTTCCACAAAGAAAATTTGAAAAATATATTTATGTTATATAGTCATATTTTATATTCTTTAAATAATGTAATACAATAATCTACATTATTTTTTTAGAATTGAGAAATACATATATCAGTTAGACAAATTAAGCGATAATTTTGATTTTTATTTTGTGAGCCAAAAGTTTATTATTAATTAGTATTACTTATTTCAAGATGTTTAAGAAATGATGGACAAAAAAATAGGATTGACATAAATGATATATGAACTATAAATAGTTTTTTGTAAAGCTGACTTAGATAACACATATGCACATCCATTTCCAGTTCTTTTTGATGCATAAATTCAATTTTTTCAGAGCAGTTATTCCAAAAAGAGATCGTATGAGATATTGTTTTGATATTCAGAATTGTTTCTTGATTGTTAAGAAGATTGATAAGTGTAAAAATGTTTCTTTCGAATATGATATGTCTATAACCGAGTCCCCAACATGAGACAAGTTTGTTAAAAAGTAAATAATTTCATTTTTCTTATATTACATAATAAATATATATTATTTACTGATAATAAAAAATATAGTTATTCATCTATCACAAATATCTATGCAAATATGTGAATCAAGTACAACAATCAAACAACATAATGATTTCCATAAAGAAAATAAAAAAAAATATATTTATGTTATGTAGTCTTATTTATATTCTTTAAATAATATAATACAATATTATACATTATTTTTTTGAATTGAAAAATACATATAATATCTTATCCGCGCGTAGCGCGGTTAAAAAATCTAGTTAATTGTAAGAAAATAATGTGAATGATTAGGTTGTGGGTACCATAAATATTTTGTGTCTAATTAGATCATTAATGAATTATGTTAAGCTAAAAAAATGTCATGGCACAGTAATTATAAAAAAAACACAGGCAAAATTCTAGAAGGAATTATGCTTTAATAGTATATAAGTGTACCATAACTTTATACATATTTCATTGAGACCTCTCTCTTTCTCTCATTTTCTTCTTCAATCTTATATTATCTCATCAAGTTTCTGTTTAATTTTTATTTTAAAAATGAATCATCTCATTATTTCTTTTTTTAGCAACACAAATCATCTCATTATCTCATACAACCTATACTTAAAACGAATTATCTTATCTACACACGAAACATATACCTTTACGTGTGATCTAAAATTTCAGAAACAAAAAAAATTCAGAAACAAAAACAAATTACTAAAAGTCGCATAATGTTATAAAAAGCGTAAAATAATGTATCGTACAAAATTATTTATACCTTTTACTAGATAATAGCATTCACTACATTGGAAAAAATAACCCCTGGTATCTCCTAGACATTATTTTTTTTTTTCAGCAAACAAAGCAGACTCATGTAGACTCTGCGAACCACCCCGGTAGCTCTGTACCCATATGAACGACAAACGATGGTTTTTTCCTTGCAATGCGTGCAACACTGTCCGCCTTTGAATTCTGTGTCATAGACATTATTTGTGAAGTAATTTAACACATCATTTTCACAATCATTTTCACCAGAAAATTATAACATGACATATTAGAATTGATGACATAGCTTATGGTTAAATGTGATGTAGCATACTACATTTAATGTTAATTTTAGTTTTTGGTAACTTTTGATAATATAGTAATAACTCATAAATCAGCATTAAAATAAATCTATTCAAATATGCCATTAAATAATATGATAGTAAAAATATGAAAATTTTTACAAATTTCGAAATATTATTTAAGCATATTTTTATAATCATACAATTTTTATTATTAAAAATTTTCAAAATGATATACAATATTTTTTTTTAAATTTAAATTTTTAATCCTAATATCATTTATTTCTTTTTGACTCTACAAATTTTAGAAATTCTGTTTAGTTTTATATTTTGATAATTATATAAAAAATTATATCGATTTTCTTTTATTTTAGACAAGTTAATTTAATATATCTTAACCAAAATAAATAAATAAAATTTACCTAAATTATGCATTTAAATATACCTTAAATATAATTTTAAGTAAATTAAATTATTTATTTTATCTTAATTTTATGTTTAACTAAATTAGTATTTATATTAAAATATTGGTTTCAAAAATAATAGAATCTAAAACATTAAAAAATTATTATTTTTAAGTATAATTTAAATTTAGAATTTATTGCTGCATATGGTGCATGAAAACACCTAGTATGATGGTATAAATAGAAAAAAAAGTCGCATAATGTTATAAAAAGCGTAAAATAATGTATCGTACAAAATTATTTATACCTTTAACTAGATAATAGCATTCCCTACATTGAAAAAAAAATATGAGGGTATAAGTAGAAAATTTGCTATGTAAAATAAAAAAGAATCTTTTTTTTTGTCAACAAAATAAAAAAGAATCTAATAGAATATCATGTGTGTACTAGTCAAATTCAGAATCACATCAAATATAAATTTAATTATTAGCTTGAAACATAAGTTTCTAATATAACCAAAATATTACGTAAAAGTTTCTTGAACTACCTCACTGAGCATAATGAGTTCTTACCGGCAGTTAAAAGAGTTTGGGAATCCACTCAGCCCATTTTCCATTCGCGCCTAGCTCTGTCTAGATTCCATGCGAAGTTGAAGCTGCTTAAATATGATATGAGAATGATAAACAATTCGCATTACGGGGACTTACCAGGCCGAACAAAGCAAGCTTTCGACGAGATGTGCTGCTGCCAGAATCAGGTGCTGCTTGACCCGAATCCTACAACCTTTGCCGCAGCAGCTGTAGCTTCAGATAGATGGAACAAACTTGCTCGTATAGAGGAGAAGTTCTTTCGACAGAAGTCTTGTATCAGATGGTTGGGTGCAGGTGATCAGAACACAGTTGTTTTTCATAGAGCTGTGCAGACTAGAACGTCTCGTAATACTATTAAGCGGCTTGTAAATGAGGCGGGAGAGACTCTGACCAAGCTCTCAGATATAAAGAAGGAAGCAGTTCAACACTTTCAGCGGTTTCTTCAGGTTCAGGATCAGGGGAATGGCGAGGATTCTTACCCAATGCTGCAGGATCTACTTACTTATAGGTGTGATACTGGTACTGTCTACAGGACTGGTAGCTCCTGTCTTGGGAGAGGAAATCAAATCTGCCCTACATGCTTTGCCGAATGATAAAGTTTCAGGTCCTGATGGGTTTACGAAGGAGTTTTTTGTTGCTGCATGGCCCATCATTGGGGATGAATTCATCATAGCAGTACAATCATTCTTCTTGTTTGGTTTCTTACCCACGGGGATCAATGCAACGATTCTCTCACTCATCCCTAAAACAGAGGTGGCGCAGACTATAAAGGACTACAGACCAATCGCTTGTTGCAACCTGATTTACAAAGTCATCTCCAAAGTCTTAGCTCGTAGGCTCAAAGCAATCTTCCCGGAAGCTATTGAGCCTAATCAAACTGCATTCATCAAAGGAAGACTACTACTCGAGAATGTTCTGCTAGCTTCAGAGCTGGTGAATGGGTATCATAAGACCTCGCGGACTAGTTGAGCAACAGTAAAATTTGATATTTCGAAGGCTTTTGATACGGTCAAGTGGTCGTTCATCACTTCGGTTCTGAAAGCAATAGGTTTACCTGCTCAGTTTATTCTATGGATTAGGGTCTGCATATCTACGGCTGCTTTCTCGGTGAATGTCAATGGGAGTCTTGAGGGTTTTTTCACAAGCGCTAGAGGGATTCGCCAGGGCTGTTCCCTCTCGCCCTACTTGTACGTTATATTGAACAACGTATTGTCTAAGATGTTAAACAAGGCAGCTGAAGCACAGAAGTTTGAGTATCATCCGCAATGTCGAGAAGTGAAGCTCACGCATCTTAGCTACGCGGATGATATCTTAGTATTCACTGATGGTTCAACAGACTCCCTTCAAGGCGTTTTGGAGGTTATGGAACAGTTTACGAGTGTTTCGGGACTCTACATTAACGCTTCTAAGTCATCCATATTTGCGTCTGGACAAGATGTTACCCCTCTACTTACTGAAGCTGCGGACATTGGGATCAAGGTTGGGACTCTACCAGTGCGATACTTAGGTATGCCCTTAAATACAAAGGCTATGACACGACAGGACTATGAGTCGTTGCTTGATAAGGTGCGGGGAAGAATGCTTTTTTGGAGCAACAAATGTCTGTCGTATGCTGGGCGGTTGCAATTGATTAAATCCATCATCTCGAGCATCGTAAACTTCTGGAGTCAAGCTTTTATACTTCCCAAGGCATGTTTGACTGAGATAGAGAGTATGTGTAGTGCATTCTTGTGGTCTGGTTCTCCAAATCTGACTCACAAAGCTAAGGTGGCATGGGATGACCTATGTTGTCCTATAGCTGAAGGAGGGCTGGGGTTAAGGAAGCTACATGATTCATCACGAGTGTTTGCTTTGGGTCTCATCTGGAGGATATTTTCAAACGAGGATTCTCTCTGGGTGTCTTGGATACAGCATTACCTGCTGCGCCAAAACTCTTTTTGGGATATAAAGGAGAATGGGAGAGGATCATGGATGTGGAGAAAGCTATTGAAGCTTCGTTCAGTGGCTTACCAATTCCTCAGGTATGAGATACATGATGGCAAGACTGCTTTTTTCTGGTTTGATGATTGGTTGAAGCAAGGCAAGGTTATAGAAGTCACCGGGGAAGTCGGTATATGCCATCTTGGCGTTGCTCGTAAGGCTCGGGTCTGTGATGCTGTTACACAAGCTGGCTGGAACATTAGGGGGCATAGAGGTCGATTTTTTCATGCCGTCTATGATCGCATTTAAAATACTCCGGTCCCTCACGACTCAAAAGGTAGAGATGTGGTGCTCTGGAAACATTCAGATGATGATTACAAACCCAGTTTCTCTACTGCCCGAACTTGGAATCAAATCAGAGAGAAGAAGAGTGCTGTGTTTTGGAGTAAAGGAGTTTGGTTTAGCCAAGGAGTGCCACGGTTCTCCTTTATTGTCTGGTTGGCAGTGCGCAATAGACTATCAACGGGAGACAGAATGAGAGCTTGGGGAATACAGCAAGGTTGTCCTCTATGTGGTGAAAGAGATGAGACGATAGATCATCTGTTCTTCGCATGTCCTTTCTCCTTCACAGTTTGGGATACTTTAGCAAACCGACTGACTGGGAATAGGACTGATCCTGACTGGTTGGCAACGCTGCAGTTTGTGTGCAGAAACAACTTGCAAATCATGGATAAGATCCTGATAAAAATGCTGTTCCAAGCGTGTGTCTACAATGTATGAAAGGAGAGGAATACTCGTAGACACAATACTGGCATCCGAACAGCAGAACAAGTAGTGAGAATCATTGATAAGGGGATAAG
This sequence comes from Brassica rapa, assembly GCF_000309985.2. Lineage (NCBI taxonomy): Eukaryota > Viridiplantae > Streptophyta > Magnoliopsida > Brassicales > Brassicaceae > Brassica > Brassica rapa. Next base: position 1,433,703 of record NC_024802.2, read on the forward strand.
GAATAGAATCACCTCTCTCCATTACAAGGTGGGTCACAAGTTGGAGGGTTTGAGAAGACATTGGTTCGAAGTTACACTTTAAATCATATGAGTTCATTCATTATACAGCCTTGTAAATGTCCTTAGGTATCCATAGCATTTGTAAATTCGTATTCTTTCTACCTGATCAATAAATTTCACATTTTATCAAAAAAAAAATATTACGTAGAAGTATTTTTTTTTTAAAAAAAAGGCTTTCATATATAAAGGCAAAAGAAACAAAAAGAGTTTCAAGCCGAAGGTTATAGTTATTGGGCCTTGCCCATTACAAACCCCATAATTTACTAACCCATAGTTTAGTTTGTCGTCATTCAGTTCCTGAAAAAATCAAGTGAAGCGTAGCCAAGTCTGAAGCATCTGGGAGGAGGTTTTTGGATTTTCATGTCGAAAGCTTTGTGTCTTGTCCTTAGCTGACGATCCAAGGTAGAGAAGATGGAGTCAACCGGTTTGAAGATGTTGGAGTGAAGTCTAGCGTTTCTCTCAATCCAAATCCAGTAGATTATAGCTTGCCAGGCGAGGAGAGTTAGCCTAGTAAGAGTAGTTGAGGCAAGGAGAGACAATAACTAGGCCATCGTTTCTTCCCAGGTACGTTTCGGCTGCAGGCCTAGTCTCCTTGTGATTAAACACCACAGATCATAGGTAGAAGTATATTGAAGCCGAATAAACAACAATGAGTCAACCGAATCACACACACAAACTTATTCAAAAATAAACAAACATAAAAATCAAGAACATAATAACAAATATTCATATCAGTGCCTCTGTGTCGCATGAGTAGTGGTCGTAGTAATAGTAGCTGGACGTGAAGAAACATGTTATTTGTTTCCTTCATCAGTAGCAAGCCCTAAAGTGTCCTTAACTGCATCAGTAGCTCCCATTTCCATTTGCTTCACTTGCTCACCATGTGGCCCATAAACCCACCGGTCTTATCCTTACCAGCTTCTGCAGTTTCTTTGGTATACTCTGCTGCTTCTTGTGCCTTGTTCTTGATTGCTTCTCCAGTCTCCGACATGTAGCTTCCCGTTTTGTCCTTGGATTTTTGAGCTTTCTGTTGAGTTGTTTGTGCGCCTTGAGATGTCTCGTCTTTAGCTGATTGAGCTGTTTCATGGGCCTTTTCTTGGGTTGACCGGCCTGCTCCTTGAGTTTTGTCCTTTGCTGCCTGTCTTCTCCCTCATCATTCCCATAGCTTCCCCTGTCTTCTCCTAAGAGTCGATATTGAAACCAAGGTTAATTAGGTAAAAGAAGTATGCAATATAATGCACATAAATTATTTAGTACCTGAGTCTTGCCTCTGGTTTCACCAGCTTTGTAACTCTTTTCTTGATGAGAAGTCATTTTTTCTCTTCGATTTTTTTTCTCTGAAACCAATAGAACACAAAACTTGATTGGACGATCAAACCTTTTCTAAGAACCTGTGTTGAAGATTGAACTGTGTGTCTGTGCTTTGTCTTGAACTCTTTCGTTTGACATATTTTATAGCAACTCGTGGTCGGTGCGAGAACAAGCTACGTGTTGCAGACTCTCGATGTGCAGCCACCTGTCGTGATTAGGTTAAACCAACGAAGTTCGAAACTTTTTTTTGCTAAACTGTTAATATTCAAATAAATGAAAGAGTTAGATTTACAAAATCAGAGAGCACCACTATGACAAAAAGGTGAAAAACATAATAGAGCTAGGGAGAAGATCTGTGAAGATCAGTTATCTCAGCCAAATCAACATGAGAGGCAAAGTTCTTTCGTCTTTGTTTGGCAGTGATGATGGTCCCAATGTCACAGTCAACAAGGAAGAAAACTACAGCTGTGGAGAGAGATATTTGGTTGTGGTTGACATTATTACGCTGCTTCCACAAATGAAAGATGATGGTTTGAACTGAGATTCGGCGAAGAGTTCGAAACTTGGAGTGATGTGACATTGTTTAATGTTAGATTCGGGTTTAATTATGGATTTCCAACTTAAAACCAATTGACAATTAGTAGATTGGCCCTAACCCTTTATATATTACTTAATGTCCTATTGATTTTCCAATATGGGATACATATCCCTTAATACCCCTCCTGGAGATGATGGCTCTTATTGGCCAGAAATCTCGGAAACTTTTTTAAGACAGTTATACTCGGTCGAGCGAGTCAATTACGACCTATATACCCGGTCGGGTAGGGTTAATATTAATTAGGGGTTTAACTTATAGGATCTGGGCTATGATACCATGTTAGATTCGGGTTTAATTATGGGATTCCAACTTAAAACTAATTGGCAATTAGTGGATTGGCCCTAACCCTTTATGTATTGCTTAATGTCCTATTGATTTTCTAATGTGGGATACATATCCTTAATATTTAATACTCAATTTCTTGTTTTGATGACGACCTATGTAAATCTACCACGTCATGATGAAAATGAGTTACGGATGATTCCTAGATAGTTGGCGACTCACATTCATGAATATTGATTTATTACTTAATGCGTTACTAGATTTTGACCCGCGCTTAAAAAACGCCGGTTTATTTTTTGAATTTAATAATTTTTAATATAAATTTTTATATAAGATAGCTTATAAGTTTGGCCATATTATTCGGAACCGAATAATCAACCCGTACCAAATTGAAAAAATGAAACCAAACTTGAACCAAAATTTATAAATAACCGAACATATCATATATCTCTAGAACCAAGATAAATAGATACCTTAATTTTTAAAATACAAATTATATACCTACAAATATTAATTATATGTAATTTCTAAATAACCAAATATCTTAAATATACTATTTATAAGCTGAATTATCCAATAAAAACAAATGACTCAAATATTTTTTTCAAATATTAAAAAAAATATCTTAATAAGTTCTCAAAATTCAGTCTAATTTTCCACTAAAAGGAACCAAAACACCAATAAGTGGTATCCACAGTCAAACCAGTAAACGCAGTCACCATATATAATCTAGTTTCAATTTAATAAAAATTCATTATTTAAAATCCTTTAAAATCTAAAACCCATATTAACTCGTGAATCTATACCAGATGACATGGTAAAAATCTAAAATAACATGATAATATTTTTCAAAATTTGATTAAATTTCTCATATAAATTTTACTAAGATATAAAATTTAATAAACTGCATTTTTTTATGTTATACATTCTAGTTTATAGGTTTTATAATGACTATATTAAGATTAAACTTTTGAGTTTTAGAAATAAAATTATTATTAAGTTGAGTATAGTTAAGTTACCTATAAATGTTAAAAATAAATAATATATTTTATTTAAACATAAAAATCATTCTAAAAATGCTATAATTTCCTCAGAAAATATTTATACAAAACCCTTTCTCCTAATAAACCCAGTTGTAAAAGATTTTCATCACAAAAATAACCTAGGAAGGTTTTCAAAGAAAAAGCTATAATTTTGAAATATAATTAAGCTTATTGTTGTACTGTGAAGTATTTCTCTTATTGTAATTGAAAGTTAATATGTTTTGACCGTCGAATGGTATCATGTTTTTAACTTTCTGTTAACCGTACTTGCATCATGTTTTTATGTTAGTTTGGGTCATAAAACATTTAATATTGATTAAAAGTATGGTATTGTTCAGACTTTAATTATCAATAAATCCAAATGTTTTTATAGTAACTGCTTTTGTAAAAGAAAAATGATCGTGGGTTGTATGATTATTAAATCAGTTATAAAATAATCTGTTTTTTAAATAGGTTTAGTGGCACAAAAGTAATATTCCAAGGAAAAATAGGGGTAAAATATATTAATGATTCTGAATTAATAATATTGATGTATAAATCTTTGGTATATTATAGTAAGTTGAGTATTAAATAAGAGCATTGATTATTTTATAGTTAGAGAAATATAAGGTAATTGATTAGTGTATAGTTAGAGAAATATAGAGTGAGACCAAAAAATAGTTAAGTCTAGTAAATAGGTCCAACAACCTTTCATAATTAGATTTTTTGGGAAATCTTCCGATGTAATAACTAACTAAATTTTGACCCGCGCTTAAAAAGCGCGGATTTGAGGTTTTTAATCTTTAATAAAGTTTAAATTTAGTATAATATTTTTTGTTTCACATTATAACTATTGACTTTTAATGTTTTTATTATTCATTATTTTTTATAGTGTGAGATTTGTTTGAAATAGATTTAGAGATGATATGTATGTTTTTAGTAGTAAAGATATTTATTATTAAAAAAAATATATTTTAATTATTGAACTGTATTAACCAATGTTTTGAAAGTCTGATCGGACCGTACGATCGAACCAGTCGGATCCTGACTCGCTCTTCTAACTGGTTCTGCTAAAAACCGAATTTGAGTTAAATCGGACCTAGTTCAATATTAAAACCCAGTTTTCGCAAATTCATGTTAAAAAATAAAAAAAAATTTGCAAATTTTAATAAGATTTCATCAAAATTTATTATTGTTTTCTACTACATATATAAATAAATTAGTTTTAATTTTAAATTTTTCATTTTATTTTTCATATCAGTTTTAAAATATAACATTGATATAATTTTATATCTAAATTAATTTATAGTTATACTTACATATATATAGTTACTTAATTTAAAATTAATTAAAATTAAGCGGTTAAACGGATTAAACCGGTCCGACCATTGACCCAGGTGCAATGTTTGAATCAGTGTCCTGTTCGGTTTTCAAAACATTGTCATTAACACACAAGCTATCAATTTTAAATTAAAAATGAATTTTCCTTGCATATATTTATATCATAGTTACAATTATCAATTTACATTATTATAAAACCAATTATTTTTAGTATTGATATAGTTTTCAATTTCAGATATTAAATTTGTGATAACATTTCATAAAAAGAGTCAAGAAATACATGAATAACATATCACTTAAAAAGTGCAATGAACATTGTTAAGTTTGTAATACAAAGGTATGCATCATATGTTCGATAATATGTTGGGTCCAAAAATATGTACATTAATATTAATCCGTTTGTTATGACTATTTTTTTAAGTTGTTTTCTGTATTAAGAAAATAATAATAAAATCTTTAGGTAAAATATTGTTGTTAGTTACAATATTGTTTTTTGTACATTAAAGAAATTATGAGTTGATGTATAGAATATTATTTTGGCTTAAAAATAGGCTGAATTATATAGTGTTAGTCTAATTAATAGGTCTAAACAACTTTGCATAAGTAGATTTTTTAAAAGTGCTTTCCTTTTAATAGTATAGATAAGCGACGAAGTTCGAAACTCGAGAGATGTGCCATTGTTGAATATTGATAGGTCTCTTGTTTTGATGACGACCTATGTAAATCTGCCATGTCGTGGTAAAAGTTACGGATAATCCGTAGATACGTGGCGACTCACCTCACGGAATTCATTTATTTACCTTAATGCGTTATGCAGCATGCGTTGTTTTTTGGTTAAAGCGAAAACCGGAAAAAAGATTTGTGTATCGGATATGATCCGATACATTAAAGTGCGCAAAGAATGTTACGGAAAAAAGTATTAAAATCTTCCTATTTCCAGACATCTTTGACCAAGCAGCGTTAGGGTACTACGTCCTAAAACTACTCATATCCACAAAATTTGTAGCCATATCAGTCGTCAAATTGTTTTCTACGTGTAAATGCATAGATTCAGGATTTTACTATAATAGAACTTTTGAATTGTATAAATATCACTTTAGAGCTTATCAATCCATTCAAATATTCTACAAAATTACAATCTTAACTACTAAAGACATTTACAGATCCAAAAAGAAGATGTCGTCGAACCAAGAATTAAGCTACAAGGCCGGAGAAGCCACCGGTCAAGTCCAGGTACATACAACACAAAAGGACATTTTTCGAATAATATTGTGTATTCCCACACAGACTCTAGAATCTTATCGGATGTTCATCAAAAATGGAAAAGTAATAAGATATCAAGTTCACAGTGGTCGTATTATGCATTTTCGGTATTATTTCTTAACTTACAAAAAAAAACTTTTTAAGAAATCTTCAAAACTATGACCAAATATATTTTAAACCCCAGACTGTAGTTTTATTTGCATATGCTTTGGAACAGACCTCAATATAGTTTTTGTTTGTGCACCACCTCAACATAATTTTATATTATCACTATTATTTTAAATTTTTCTAATCGGTCAATTCTAGTTTCTGTATCAGGTTTTAAGTGAATATAATACATTTTAAATTACAGCTGAAGAAGGAAGAGTGCTTGGACAAAGTATCACACTCAATGAATAAGAATGCTGATCATCACACTCAGTTGCAGTCACACTCGGAACATGATCAGAACAATCCGTCCCTAATTTCTCAGGCCTCTAATGTCATCCAACAGGTCTATTCTTCTTCTTCTTCTTCTTCTTTTTTTTTGTTTTCATTATTATTGATGAATGTAGGAATAGACATATGGCATTTGTACCTACTGACATCATTACTGTTGATTGTGGAGTGTAGACAGGTGGACAAGTGAAGAATATGGCACAAGGAGCAGCAGACGCTGTGAAGAACAGTCTCGGGATGAGTCCAGCCACCAACAACCCTAGCAGCCCTGCTGGCATGACCCGCCCAAGCAACCCTAGCTCCAGGAATAATTAAAGAAGTGTTTGGCCTGATCTTCTCAATATAAACAAAAACGCATGCTGTAATTTTGGTTTTTGTTTGTTTGTTTAAGTTTCTAAATTTTTGTTATTTAAAAAAAATATGTTATTTAAAAAAAATTATTGTACGCATTGAGACATTTTAAGTGCCTCATTCACAATAAACCGTAATTAGTAATGTTTATGTCTTATGAATTGATGTGTCAAATGTGACAGATCTTCTGTTCCAAATTCTGGTGTCAGTGTGTATTATATATAAGAGTCTATATATAACAGAAGAAGCTTGAGCAAGAATCTATATATAACAGAAGAAGCTTGAGCGAGAAGGTCTTAGCAAATTAGTCAAATACTATTACTGAATTTAAATTAGTTAAATACTGTTGGGATTACAAAATTTCATGTCCAACTCTATTTTATTGTCTACTTTGGGCCTAAGAGACTGGCCCGCATGGATTACTTTTGGTTTTGGGCTCTTTTCCAAAAGGCCTAGTACTATTAAAGTTGGATTTCTCTTTATATATTAGATTTTTCTTTGTCTAATATTCGAAATGAAACTTAACTTGTTATCTCACATTCTCCCCCTCAAGCTAAGGATCACATCCATCTCGTGTGTTTCCTTCGGCGAATCATATTTGGCACCACCTTGTACCGGTAATCACATGGCTTCCTTTGAGAATGATCTTTCTCCGACAACATCACAGATTCCATGATCTTCTAACTAATATATGCCAAACTTTTTTATTCTTCTTTAAAGGATCCCGTTCTTACTTAAGGATATTGTGGTCTTCTTGCAGATCTTCGTCAACCTGGCTCTGATACCAATTGTTGGGATTACGAAATCCTATGTGCAACTCTATCTTATCTTATTAGTACGATATTGTCCACTTTGGGTCTAAGAGACTGATCCGCATGGATTTACTTTTGATTTTGGGCTCCTTTCCCAAAGGCCTCGTACTATTAGAATTAGACTTCTCTTTGTATATTAGATTTTTTTTTGTCTAATATCCGATGTGGAACTTAACTTGTTATCTCACAAATATTATTACTGAATTTAATTATTTCAACAACAAAATATTCTTATTTCTGTTGGTATGTGATGCAGCAAGATATTTAGAAATTATCCAAATATATTTATTATTCATTAGTTTACATAGATACTAATTTCTTATTGTATTTTTCTATATTTTAATAGTTTTTTTTATTTTAATTGAGATTAGAATTTTCAGAGATTTAAAGATTTATTATAAATAGGCATTTAAGCCAAATTGTATGCAGTTTGATTTGATTAATAAAGAGCTTTGTCTTTTGGGAAAATAATATTCTACATTTCTTGTATTGATTTGATTAGATTCATCAACCAAAAAACAAATCCCAAGCGAGAATTCTCTAGAATTCTTTGGTTGAGCTGGCAGGTCCTGAACGTGGTTTCTATGACTTTTTGGTTGAGCTGTTTATTGACTGATATACAAATACAGGAAAAGAAAAACCTGAATCTTGTATAATGCCACTAGCTTTCGGTATTGTTTTGATCAAACCGAAACGAAGTATACACCACTGTTAACAACTAAAATGGTAAAAAATATAATTCAAAAACCTCCTTAACATTGGTGACACTTGGATAATCTCTAATAAATTATTCATTAAACTGTTAACTATTTAAAATCTCCCAAATTATATCAACTTTACATTATAGCATTTTTATTCCAAACGCATTATATTTCCAATGATTTTTGTTTTTGTTTTTGTTTTTGTGGGTTTTATGGCATTTCAGGGCTTTCTCCCTTAAAAAAAATGAATGCGATTATGATGGAAGCTTCATGGATATGATGGAGGTCCTACTGGGCTCACCCGTGGAGTCCTATCCTAAGAACAATATTTCGATGCTGGGTCATCAAACCGACAATGGTTTAAATCCGACCAGCGAGATCTTCCAACATACCAACTTATCAACTGATCATCAGTCTGAACAAAAATCTGGTGGTCTCAGCTACAGAGTGGTTAATAGGATTTGATCTCCCACCACTCCAAAAAGAGAACGTAAGTCATCAACAAAATTTCAGGAACCCGACTCTTGTTCCTTCTCCAAACTCCTATATATCTCCTCTGCACGGTTACAGTCCCTAAATATGTTCTACAACTCTTATTCACAGGTAACATTGTCTTTTATGTGTTTATGATTGATCTCTAATACGTAAGATATTTTTTTTTTGAATGAAACTAACACGTAAGATATACTGTACTCTGGAAGCCCCTTTGGTCCAGTGCTTTGACCAAAGATTCATTGATGTTTCTATACCAGGAGATTTGGGATTTAATTCCCGCGCGGAACTATGCGAATTAAGGAAGAAAAAAGGCCTACAAGAGATATGCAGTGTTAAAAAAAAAAGATATACTGTACTCTATGATAAATAGTTGAATGAATATGTGATTGAACAAATACAGTAGAACCTCTATAAATTAATATTCGATATATTAATAATCTCTATAAATTAATAAATTTATTCGGTTCCGATTTGGACCGATTCAAAATTTGACACAAATCGATAAAACAATAAAATAATAATATTTTAAAATTTCTATGTAAATATATGGTCTTATTAAAATTATATATTAATAATTTATATGTATAAATATTTTATATAAGTAAGAACCTATCATTATATTGTTTGTTTTATATTCACAGTGAAATTATCTTTATATTTTCTTAACACTTAAAATATTTTGATGAGATTTAGTAATATTATATTTAAAACCACATTTAAGTTATATGCAATATATATTATACACACCAAATAATATAATAAAATTAGCATAAATGCAAAATTTCAAAAACTAACAATTAATGTCTATACACTAAAATCAAATACTCCCTCCGTATCACTTTAAGTGGTGTTTTGAGAGAGAAAAATTGTTTCATTTTAAGTGATGTTTTCAAGTTTCAATGCAAAAAGTAAATGCAATTTTATGTTTTTGACTATTTGTATTCTGAAGTATGATTTTTAATTGGTTGAAATATCTGTATTTATTGTTGTTTTTATACAAACGATAAAGATTGAATAAAATTTTGTAATTCCTTAATCGGTGTGCAAGAACTTTAATACCCACTTATTATGATACATAAGGAGTATATTTTTTTATCTTAGAATAAATATATCTTAAAATAATAAATTTAAAATAAAAAACTTTTATAAATTAATAAAATTTCAAAGTCTCAACATTATTAATTTATAGAGGTTCTACCCTATTTGACAATAGAGTTAGGTATGTTATCTAAAAAATATTACGTGTAATATGTAAAAGGTCCCAGCAATAGAACCCCTCAATTAGGCAGGCAGCCTTATTGCTCTTCGGCCTCTCAGCTTTTCTCACCTCCATTGCCCCCACAACTTGACATGACACAGCTCTATATGGCTAGACTCTCTAAGCTGCCAAGTTTTCCGGTTAACAAGAATCATGTCTTATGAACCGGAATGATGAGCTGGAGATTGACTGTGTGATACCGGAGTGTCTAGATGTGTACAAGGGTATAAGGGAACGACTATTCAACTTTTGGGTCAACCCTTAACCAAAAAATAAAAGAAAATTTAGATGTGAACCCATCGTAGTAAAGAATTAGGTAGGTATACACAACTTGTACCCATCTCCTTCATCTTACATATTAAAATAGAAGTTACAACCTTAATTCATGTGTGATTTTTTTTAAAAATAGATCTAATGGACATATTCTTAAAATGTCATTACATATAATATATAATCTTATCATTTAAATTTTGGGCCTACTAGAAATTTTTATTGGATTATCAATAATTGGATTTAAAGTTGTAAACAATAGATGATCCATTTGATTTATAGATCGTATAAATTAAATAGATATAATTTAATGTTGTAATACTATACCTCCATATGCTAAATATTTAAATATTTGTCTATCTTAACTTTTAAAATAATAATAAAAAAATTTAAATAACAAAAATTATATTATCTAACATTGATTAATCTTTACTACCTTAGACCAATAAAAACAAATTTTAAACTATATAGTTTATTTTGAAAATTAAACAAAAACTAAATGTTTAATTATTTACTTGATAATATAAATCTATGAAGCGAAAAGTTTAATTTTTTAAAAACTTTCTAAATTTGTGAAATGTTACAATATCTTTGAATATGACAATAAAATAATATTCTAATAATCTTTATATATATAATTACGATTTTAATAATGAAATGATAATCCGAAAATATATATATATATATAAGAAGATACAAATACATATGAAAGTTTGAAACAATCTATTCAATGAAAAAAATAAACAGTAAACTTATTATGTTTTAAAAATTGATAGACACATATATATATTATAATATATACCAATTTAGAATTGAAAACAAAATATTTATATAAAAATAAATGAAAATAAAAACCCGCGCGGTTGCGCGGATCGAGATCTAGTATGTTTTTAATGCATGTTACTGTTTGAGTTGGCCTATTTAGTTTCAAATAGATAAGTCTTAGAGATGGTTAATCAGACAATTAACTATATGACGCATAAACTATATAAACAAACGCAGGTCCATACAATCGGATTAATGCAAACAAAAAAAAACAGAAAATTAAGTATGGGTTATTGGTTGTTGTATTTTAATGGATTTGAAAATCCGAACTAAATCTAGTGTTATTGGTTCTGTGATTTTCAAATCTGTATTAAAATCATGTGTTATTGGTTTAATGATTCATAAATTCTATATCAAATCACGTGTTATTCAATCGTACGGATTTACTAATGTATTTGATTTTATAATGGTGGATTTGTTTGGATTTTTTAGTTAAAAATACAAAGAACCAAATTCGAGGGAAAACCTCAGGATTTGCATATTTTACTTGGATTTATAAATACTATATGGATTTCTAAATCAATCAAAATATATAAACCAATAACAACTCCAACCGCGACTAGCGCATGCACAAACCAATCAATTAAATGAAAAATAATTTCTCTATTTTCTCTCTCCCAAATCTTTTTAGTTTTTTAGTCATGGATGCTAACCTTTAAAGCATAATTGTTTGTGTTAGGTCGGAAATCTCTCAAAAATATTTGAGAGATCCTTACTTTTGCAAATTCTTCTTCAAAATTTACTAAGATTGACATAGATAATAATATCTTTACAAAATCATACAAATAGTTAGAACACTTTTTCAGTGTACAAAAAATAGTCACCGATTTTACATTGTGACTAAGGGCTTGCGACGGAAACGCAGCCATATCATCTGCGACATATTTGCTAATTGCTATGTAATACTCCGTCGCAAATAGCTTGCGCTTGAGTTAATTACCATTTCAGACTTAATTATCATTTGACGTTGAATTTCTAAAACTAATCAGAATTGCAGAAGACGTAGTCTTTTTTTTTTTTCTATGAAAGTCGTAATAGATATATAAAACTAAAGAAGTCTATTACACCAAAAACTAAAGAAGTCTTTTGAAAAACAATTAGCCAGAAGTTAAAATATATTCCATGTATTAAACTAAAATATATCATACTTGCATATGTTTTTTTTATTTAGCACCAGATATTTTGTCACCATATCATCTAACTAATCATATGAAATGACAACAATGTTCTGCATAATCCATCACAGATAAAATTTGAACGTTTTCTGTAAATTATTCCCGTGGAAGTTAAGTAGGGAAAGAACGAGGTTAAGCCTTATCAACGAACAAGAAACCAAGTATATTCTTGAATGCTATAGCTTATTAGTTTGTGGGTAATGTTTTACTCTTTAACAGCGATTTCGCATCCTCTTATATTATATAAAATTTTTGTTAATGTTGAATAACAGTTTTGTTGGTAAACATTGAAAAAATCACAAAAAATAATCTGCTTGCTACATCAAAAATAATTGAGAAACAAACAAACAAAAGGAAAATCGTCAAACTATAAGAACTTTCACCATAAGTCTGAACGTAGACAAGTAAATCCTCTTCTCTCTTTCACTTGATAGATAGGTTTATAAGGGAAATAGGGAATCCACAAACCGGGTCTCGTAGTTTGGTGGTAAAGGAACCTCGGCTCGGGTGCCCGTCCTCACGAGTTCGAGCTCCGACCACAGCGGATTTAACATGGTTTCCGTTTGGCCTCCAGGATCTTCTTCGCCAGTTTCGGTTGGACGCGGTGGGGTAGTCGGAGTAAGTGAGAGGTCCGGATACCTGGATTATCAAAAAAAAAAATAGGGAATCCATGATAAATGTCAACATATTCTACGATATTATTAAGAACGAAATGTATATTCTACATTCTAATGGGATGATTAATGTTTTGGACGTATGTATATGGCTACTATTATAAAAAAAATTCCTTTTAATTTTTTACACTTGCCATATTACTCGGTCAACATTTTTTTGGTCAATCTATGTTATTCCCACATTTATGCCAACCACTAAAAAATACAAAAAAGTTGAATGAACCTAAACTGAACCAAAACAGAACAAAAATGTTTTGGTTTATCAAGTCTTCAACTGGTAAAATCTTATTTTCCGAATTGAAGTTTATCAAGAATTATTTATTAAAGTTACTAATTTTTAATAAATAATATTATAAATAATTCTGCTTAGAACAGTTTTTAAAATATTGATGATAAACTACAAACTAAACACATAATAAAAAAATAACAAGATGTACATATACTATATTTTTATTAAAATCTTTTAGAATAGTAAGTGATAACATGTGATCTTACTTAAAGTCATGGAATAAATTCTGATTACAAAACCTAAATATGTTATATTCGTGATTTAATATTTATTAAAATATATCTAAATTTTATTTTGAAAAATATTAATAAATATAACATTACGATAATTTATAGGATAATATGTTATATTAGTTATTAATTTTTATTAGAAAAAATGATTGCTAGCTATCTGAAGTATTGGCCACCACATGACTAGCCATGGAGACTACACAAATGCATATCTAGCTACATGAAATATATGTTATGCATGACAACATCTCTCAACTTAACAATGTTATGTAGTTAACATTACAAGTTTAATTTTGGTGTTGACGTCGAAGACATTAACTAAGTTTATTCTGCTGTTGATCAATTAAAATCTGACTCATCTGACAAAAATTTAACTAAAATTTAACTTATTACGACAAAGAGAAAAATCAAGAAAGTTAGTTAATTTATAATCTGGTGAGTCGGATTTTTATTGATGCATGAAAGAATTAAACGTGGTTAACGTCTCAGACGTCCATGTCACTTTTTAGATTGTTGAAATTAAGCTTGTGATGTTAACTACATAACATGATTAAGTTGATGGATGTTGCTATGCATAACATATTCTTCATGTAGATAGATATACATTAGTTTCGCATGTATGGTTAGCCGGGAAAAGTGCCAATTTCGACCCCAATTATTTCAGTCGTGCCAAATACGACCCGAACAATTGATCAGTGCCAAATACGACCTCAACTCAATTATAATTCGAAAAAACTACCCGAACTTCTTAAAACGTGCTTAAATCTACATTGACTCTAACAAAAGTTAGTCAATCGTTAACAAGATAAAACGACGTCGTTTTGATATATGAGGAAAAGTGCCAATTTCGACCCCAACACTCTCAGTCGTGCCAAATAGGACCCGAACAAATGGGCAGTGCCAAAACCGGCCTCAACTTAAGTATAATTTAAGAAAAACTACTTGAACTTCTTAAAAGGTGCATAAATCTACATTGACTATAACATAAGTTAGTCAACCGTTAACAAGATAAGAAGACGTCGTTTATATATACATATATATATATATATATATATCTATTTTTTTTTAAAATATGTTTATTCCGGAACTCAAACCATGTTGTGATACCCTTTTAAATGGGCACACTAACAACTAGATAAAAGTAATTTTTTTAAATACTATGACAAATTTGAAATTATATAAACTACTATTATTCTTCATCTTATCCAATTTAAAATTTTGGTGACAATTTTTTCTGATTTATATAAATACATTAACATGTTTTTCTTATTTATCATATCTTTAATAAAATTATATCTTACTAAAATATAAATAATAAAATATTTATTATTATACGATCTTAAATATGCTTAAAACTTTGAATTTATTTATACAATTTTCTTATATAAATTATTTTTAATTTTTAAAATTAAGTGGGAATTTTTTTAGTTTCCAAAGTTGATATTATATATTTTGATATTTTGTTCAAAACTGTTAAGAGGCCTTTTACCTTTCTTTCACTAAGATATGTTGTACAAAATATTAGACAAATTAAACAATAACTAAAATATATAAAGCAATTACCAAAGTTTTAAATTGGATAAGATGAAGAAGAATAGTATTTTATATAATGGAGAATTTCGATTTGTAATAATATTTCAAAAAATTATTTTAGTCTAGTTGTTAGTGTGCCCTTTTAAAAGGATATCCCAGCACGGATTTGAGTTCCGAAATGAACATATTTAAAAAAAAAATACATATATCAAAACAACGTCGTCTTATATTTGTTAAAAGTTGATTAACTTCTGTTAGAGTTAATGTAGATTTAGACACGTTTTAGAAAAATTGGATAATTTTTTTTAAATTATAATTGAGTTGAGGTCGTTTTTGGCACTGACCATTTGTTCGGGTCTTATTTGGCACGACTTAGAGTGTTGGGGTCGAAATTGGCACTTTTCCTCGTATATCAAAACGACGTCGTTTTATCTTGTTAACGGTTGACTAACTTCTGTTAGAGTCAATGTAGATTTAGGCACGTTTTAAGAAGTTCGGGTAGTTTTTTTGAATTATAATTGAGTTGAGGTCGTATTTGGCACTGATCAATTGTTCGGGTCGTATTTGGCACGACTGAAATAGTTGGATGTTGCTATGCATAACATATTCTTCATGTAGATAGATATACATTAGTTTCGCATGTATGGTTAGCCATATGGTGGTCAATACTTCATGTAGTTAGCAATCATTTATTTTATTTTATTATAAGGAACATGCCATGATTTAATACTAATTAATGTGCATCTTCAATTAAGATGAAGGATTTAAAACAATTAATTAATGCAATTCATGGTGATATACTATCTAGTTAAAATTTTGATATTGATACATCTTCTAGTTTTATTATACAACATTTTTAAAACCAATGATTAAATATTTTATAATAAACACATATTTATAACTTTTATTATAAAGCAGATATAAACCTAATCATGTTCTAAAACATATTTTAAACATTGTTATAATTTTACAATAATCAAATACTAATTAACTAGGTGTTTTGCCCACACATGCGGACATAAACGTCTTACGAACACTTATTAATTTTTGTTATATTGTAAAAATAATAGTATAGATTAACTGAAGTTAATTATTTTTAACCACAAAATATTTTGATTTCTCTTAGTATAAATAAAATACGGGAAAAAAAACAAACCAAATTTTTCAAAATATAGTTAGTTTTTGGTAGGCCTTAGATTTTGAACCAAACCAAACCAAAATTTTGGTTAGGTCGTCCAGAAGTTTGGTTCGATATTGTAGGTTTTCTAAAAAAACTTCGGTTTCATTTCAGTTTGGTCCGACAATCAGTTACTTCGGTTTTCTTCTTAAAAGAATTATAACTATACTAAATATTTTCGAATAAGTAACCGAATTTAAATGAAATTTTAACAAAATTAAACCGATATCTAACTGTAATAAAACATTTTGGTAGGATTTTTAAAACCGAACTAACCGAATACTGTACCAAACTTTATTTCTGATTAATTAGGTAATATGTATGTTGAACCGAACTAACCGAAAACTGAACTACCCAAACTGAATATTCCGAACTAACCAAACCGGCATGGTAAGATTTCGGTATTGTTTTGGTAAAATCGGACCGAAGTATACACCTTTCATAAAAACTAAAAAAGATGTAAATGCTAATTAAAACCTCTTTAGAAATTGCTGACACTTGGATGCCAAAGTTTGACCACATGAAATTGTTACCATTCAGGAATGTTTGACCACATAAAACTGTTACCAAAACAATACAGTTGATGTTAACTATAAGAAGGCCACCTCCCTTCTATTCAGCACACACATTACCTAGTTTCGTTTGAAGAAAACGGTTTTTCCTTTACATCTATAAATAAATTATTCATTACTTTTTTTAAAATCTCCCAAATTATATAACCTTTACATTACATTATTTGAATTCCAAATAGTAATTCTGTTTTCAACGATCCTTTTGTTTTTATGCGGTTTTTGATAATATTTCAGGGTTTTTCTCCCAAACGAAAATGAGTGACAATAGTCAAAACGGTATAAAACCGATCAGCGAGACCTCATCTGGAACCAGTTTAACAACTCCTCAGTCTAAACGAAGATCTGGTGGTATCGTTGAAAGAGTGTCTGCAAGGATAGGAAGAGATATTCCACCGCTCAATACGGAATACATCAACCTGACTTTTGTTCGTTTTCCTATTAGCCTAACATCTCCAGGATTCAGTAGTCTCTCTCCATCTTTGCAATCTCCAAATATGTTCACTGACTCTTCTTCACATGTAAGTAAAAATGTGTTTAATAAGTTTAATATTGATCTCTACACGTTATATATATACATATATATTAATATATGATAAAACTAAATGATTATTGTCTTTGTGTAACTCATGTTTCAAGATTATCCCTCCGAGTCCAATCTCGAATGATGCGACTCAGGAGATGGTGGAAAGTTCAGGTGGCGCCCATGCAACGATGATGATATCCAACAACAATCTTCCTCATCAGCCAATGGACATTGATCTGTCTCCTCAAGGATGTAATAGATTTATAGTGTCTCGAACTAGCTTTCAGTTTTGATTTTCCGAATAATAATATGGTTGTTATTTACAGGTAAAAAAGGCATTGCTGATATTCCAACGGAAGAATCTGTTGATATCATATCTAATGAATCTAGTGCTGATGCTGTTGGTGCTCCTTTACTCCCTTCTTTTGATTCTGAAGTTGTTGCTGAAAAGGATGCTATGAACCTCATCTCCTTTAAAAGTAGTGGCGAAGACGATGACAAGGACAAATAATACAACCAAGAGAAAGACAAAGACAAAGATCACAACATTGTTGTAGAATAATAATAATAATTATAATAATAATAAAAAATAAATAAATAACAATAATAATAATAATAATAATAATAACAGTAATAATTATAATAATAATAATAGAAGACATGCACTTGCTGTTTATAATGGTCATAAAAACATACATATATAAACAAAAAAATATTAAAATTAAGATAGAAGTTTTTAACGAATATTCAGCTAGAAGTTAAATATACTCTATAAATGTATTATACCCTGCATGCGCATATAGGTTTCCCATATGTACTGATCTCAAAAATATCATATTTGCAATAGGGCCGGTTTAAATTTTAGAAAAAAACTTGTAATGCCCTACTCAAAAATACAAATTCATGCCCTCATTCTTCATATAATTTTTTATAATGCCTTATATAGAACTAAACTTTTTTGTAAAATTTTGGATGTCCTAAGCGGCTGGTTCCTTTGTTTGTACACCGGACCAGGCCTGACTTGCATATAGCTTTTTTTTTATCAATTACACCAGATATTTGGTCACGGTAACATCTTGCTAATCTTGATATTAGAAAAAAAAGAAAGAAAATCCAGCTGATCATATGAAAAAAACAAAAATATTCTGAAAATCCATCACATGTAAAATATATGCACCAATGTTTCAATAAATTGTTCTCAAGGAAAATCACCAGGAAAATAACGAGTGTAAACCTTATCATCAAAGAAGAAAAACAAAACCATTCATGCATGACTTGGGTGACATGCCAGACAAAAATTCCCAAAGGCATAAGAGAAAACCCCCAATCAACTCTTACATTGTGTCTGCAATAAGAGATTAACTAAGGTGTTTCCCAATGTACTACTGTGGCTACCCTAAACATTTGTCATCACATAAGCAACCAAAACTGCTCTGAAAAAACATTCTTTACAGATTATAGAGATATAAATACAGTTGATATATTTTCATGTAATCTATTATACGAGTCTACTATATCCCGTTAGGATTAGGATACAACTTCTTGTATAAATACTCTCTTTTGTGAATCAATATACAAACACTTATCCATTCTATTTCATGGTATCAGAGAATGAAGATTCTCAAACCTAAAATCTCTTCTTTGATTGTTTTTTTTCTCTACACCTATATATAATCGATTATATCGAACAAGGCCTTTTTGTCTTCTGTTACATCTATTACCACTTCTCCCGTGATGGAGATCTCTTCTTTGGATCCTCACTATACAACATATATTTAAAACCAATGATTAAATAATTTATAAAAAACACATACTTATAATTTTTATTATAAAGCAGATATAAACCTAATCATGTTCAAAAACATATTTTAAACATTGTTATAATCTTACAATAATCAAATACTAATTAACTAGGTGTTTTGCCCACACATGCGGACATAAAAGTCTTACGAATACTTATTAATTTTTGTTTTATTGGAAAAATAATAGTATAGATTAACTGAAGTTAATTTTTTTAACCACAAAATATTTTGATTTATCTTAGTATAAATAAAATATGGGAAAAAAAACAAACAGTTTGTTTTTCATAATATAATTAGTTTTTGGTAGGCCTTAGTTTTTTAACCAAACCAAACTTCCCAAACCAAACAAAAATTTTGGTTAGGTCGTCCAGAAGTTTGGTTAAATATTGTAGGTTTTCTAAAAAAATGTCGGTTTCATTTCAGTTTGGTTCGACAATCGGATCTTCTTAAAAGAGTTATAACTATTCAAAACATTTTTCGAATAACTAACCGAATTTATATATAATTTTAACAAAATTATACAGATATCTAACTGTAAAAAAACATGTTGGTAGGATTTTTAAAACCGAACTAACCGAATACTGTACCAAACTTTGTTTCTTGTTAATTCGGTAATATGTATGTTGAACCGAACTAACCGAAAATTGAACTACCAGAACTGAATATTCCGAATTAACCAAACCCGCATGCTAAGCTTTCGGTATTGTTTTGATAAAACCGGACCGAAGTACACATCTTTCATAAAAAATAAAAAGTAAATGTTAATTAAAACCTCTTTAGAAATTGCTGACACTTGGATGACCAAAGTTTGACCACATGAAATTGTTACCATTTAGGAAATTTTGACCACATAAAACTGTTACCAAAACGAAACGGTTGATGTTTACTATAAGAAGGCCACGCCTCCCTTCTATTCAGCACAAACATTACCTAGTTTCTTTTGAAGAAAACAGTTTTTCCTTTACATCTATAAATAAATTATTCATTACTTTATTTAAAATATCCCAAATTATATAAATCTTACATTACATTATTTGAATTCCAAATAGTTATTCTGTTTTCAACGATCTTTTGTTTTTATGCGATTTTTGTTAATATTTCAGGGTTTTCTCCCCAACGAAAATGAGTGACTATAGTCAAAACGACAATGGTATAAAACCGATCAGCGAGACCTCTTCTTGAACCAGCTTAACAACTCCTCAGTCTGAACGAAGATCTGGTGGTATCGTTGAAAGAGTGTCTGCAAGGATAGGAAGAGATATTCCACCACTGAATATGGAACACATCAACCCGACTCTTGTTTGCTTTCCTGTTAGCGTAACAACTCCAGGATTCAGTAGTCTCTCTCCATCTTTGCAATCTCCAAATATGTTTACTGACTCTTCTTCACAGGTAAGTAACAATGTGTTTAATATATTGATCTCTACACATTATATGTATATATTAATATATGATAAAAACAATTTTTTATTGTCTTTGTGTAACTTATGTTTCAAGATTATCCGTCCGAGTCCAATCTCGAATGATGCGATTCAGGAGATGGTGGAAAGTTCAGGTGGCGCCCATGCAACAATGATGATATCCAACAAGAATCTTCCTCATGAGCCAATGGAAATTGATCTGTCTCCTCAAGGATGTAATAGATTTATAGTGTCTCGAACTGGCTTTCAGTTTTGATTTTCCGAATAATAATATTGTTGTTATTTACAGGTAAAAAAGGCATTGCTGATATTCCAACGGAAGACTCTGTTGATATCACATCTCATGAATCTAATGCTGATCCTGTTGGTGCTCCTTTACTCCCTTCTTTTGATTCTGAAGTTGTTGCTGAAAAGGATGCTATGAACCTGATCTCCCTTAAAAGTGGTAGCGAAGACGATGGCAAGGACAAATAATACAACCAAGAGGAAGACAAAGACAAAGATCACAACATTGTTGAATAATAATAATAATTATAATAATAATAATAATAATAATAACAATAATAATAATAATAATAATAATAATTGATATATTGAAAAATATGTTTGACCTGAATTACATGATGTACACAATCTTGTACTTATCCCCGTCATTATGATTCTAGTATAGATTTTGAATTCTTGGTTTAGAATAATTATCAATATAAAAAATTTGATAAATATAAGAAATTTAGACCTGAGAAATGAGGAGAGAGTTACTCAAGAGGACGAACATCGCACCTGACTGCAACCTCGGGGTAGCTGGCTCTTCAAAGTATCCTCTCAAACATATCCTAAGCTCTATCGCAACCAATTTATCCACTTTGATCTTTGTCTTTTCTCTCATATCCTTACAAACTTCTTCGGTACATGTTGTAAACACAGCCTTGGATCGATTCTTTGCATTAGGTAACGGAACTCCAGATTTCACCGTATATAAAATGAATGAAAAACTGCTGTTACAAATAAACCATATAAATACTAAATTGCTTTTATGAAGAGTAACTGATTTAGAACACTTACCAAGATCAATTTTCTCCCAAACATCATCAAGAAACAAAATGAACCGTGTCTTAATATCTCAATGATCTTTGCAGCTTACTCTCTTTCCTGTCCAAATCCTATCTGAAAATCCAGTCTTCTCCCTAGTTGGTCAGATCTAGAAGAGTAAGTAGACCCTGATTCTAGTTGTCAAGCTTGTGATATTGTTGTAGGGTTTTTCTGGCTGGTTAACTTGTTAATAAGTTTACCTGAATGAATCTCATATCTCTGGTTTGAGTAGATTCTAACATTCACTACAGGTACATATATATATATGTGTTAAGTGAGTAAGATAAAAAGTACAACACTGTCCAGTTCAGGAACTAAAAAAAAAAAGGTTCTTCCATTCCTTTATGGTTTGTGGTGGGTAACGATTGTGCTTGATTTAATAATTATTTCACGTTTAATAAAATGAATTTCTATAACTTATCATAATTGTAGAAGACATGAACTTGCTGTTTATAATAGTTAAAAAAACATACATATATAAACAAAAAATATATTAAAAACTAAATTAGAAGTCATTAAAGAATACTCAGCTAGAAGTTAAATATACTCTATAAATGTGTTATACCATGCATGCACATATAGGTTTCCCATTTGTATTGATATCAAAAATATCATACCTGCAATAGGGCCGGATTAACTTTTAGAAAAAAACTTGTAATGCCCTTCTCAAAAATACAAATTTGTGCCCTCGTTCTTCATATAATGTTTTTATAATGCCCTATATACAACTAAACTTTTTTGTAAAATTTGGGATGTCCTAAGCGGCCGGTTCCTCTTTTTGTAATTCGGACCAGGCTTGACCTGCAAATATTTGGTCACGGTAACATCCAGCTAATTTTAATCTTATAAAAAAAAGAAAGAAAATCCAGCTGATCATATGAAAAAAACAAAAATATTCTGCAAATCCATCACATGTAAAATATACACACCAATGTTTCAACAAATTGTTCTCAAGAAAAATCACCAGGAAAATAACGAGTGTAAACCTTATCATCAAAGAAAAACAAAACAAAACCATTCATCCATGACTTGGGTGACATGCCGGACCAAAATTCCTAAAGGCATAAGAGAAAACCCCCAATCAACTTTTACATTGTGTCTGCAATAAGAGATTAACTGAGGTGTTTCCCAATGTACTACTGTGGCTACCCTAATCATTTATCATCACAAAAGCAACCAAAACTGCTCTGAAAAAAACAATCGTTACAGATAATAGAGATATAAATACAGTTGACATATTTTGATGTAATCTATTATACGAGTCTACTATATCCAGTTAGGATTATGATAAAACTTTTTTTATAAATACGCTCTTTGGTGAATCAATATACAAACACTTATCCATTCTATTTCATGGTATCAAGAAAATGAAGATTCTCAAACCTAAAATCTCTTCTTTAATATTCTCTTTGATAATTTTTTTTTCTCTACGCCAATTATCGATTATATCAAACATGGCTATTTTGATATCAAACATGGCTATTTTGTCTTCTATTACATCTACTACAACTTCTCCCGCGATGGAGATCTCTTCTTTGGATCCTCACTATACACAACATTTTTAAAACCAATGATTAAATAATTTATAATAAAGACATATTTAGAAATTTTATTATAAAGCAGATATAAACCTATTCATGTTCTAAAACATATTTTAGACATTGTTATAATCTTACAAAAATCAAATACTAATTAACTAGGTGTTTTTTCCCATACATGCAGACATAAACGTCTTACGAATACTTATTAATTTTTATATTGGAAAAATAATAGTATAGACTAACAGAAGTTAATTTTTTTTAACCATAAAATATTTTGATTTCTCTTAGTATAAATAAAATACGGTGAAAAAACAAACAAGGTTTTTATAATATAGTTAGTTTTTGGTAGGCCTTAGATTTTGAACCAAACCAAATTCCCAACCAAACCAAAATTTTGGTTAGGTCATCCAGAAGTTTCGTTCGTTATTGTAGGTTTTCTAAAAAACTTCGGTTTCATTTGAGTTTGGTTCGACAATCGGTTACTTTGGTCTTCTTCTTAAAAGAATTATAACTATACTAAAAAATTTCGAATAACTAACCGAATTTTAACAAAATTATACATATATCTAACTGTAATAAAACATTTTTGTAGGATTTTTAAAACCGAACTAACCGAATACTGTACCAAACTTTATTTCTGGTTAATTCGATAATATTTATGTTGAACCGAACTAACCAAAAACTGAACTACCGGAACTGAATATTCTGAATTAACCAAACCAACATGCTAAGGTTTCGGTATTGTTTTGATAAAACCGGACCGAAGTACACACCTTTCATAAAACTAAAAAAGATGTAAATGTTAATTAAAACCTCTTTAGAAATTGCTGACACTTGGATGACCAAAGTTTGACCACATGAAATTGTTACCATTTAGGAAAGTTTGACCACATAAAACTGTTACCAAAACGAAGCGGTTGATGTTTACTATAAGAAGGCCACCTCCCTTCGATTCAGCACACACATTACCTAGTTTGTTTGAAGAAAACGGTTTTTCCTTTACATCTATAAATAAATTATTCATTACTTTATTTAAAATCTCCCAAATTATATAACTTTTACATTACATTATTTGAATTCCAAATAATTATTCTGTTTTCAACGATCTTTTGTTTTTATGCGGTTTTTGTTAATATTTCAGGGTTTTCTCCCCAACGAAAATGAGTGATTATAGTCAAAACGACAATGGTATAAAACCGATCAGCGAGACCTCTTCTCGAACCAGCTTAACAACTCCTCAGTCTGAAAGAAGATCTGGTGGTATCGTTGAAAGAGTATCCGCAAGGATAGGAAGAGATATTCCACCACTGAATATGGAACACATCAACCCGACTCTTGTTTGCTTTCTTGTTAACGTAACATCTCCAGGATTCAGTAGTCTTTCTCCATCTTTGCAATCTCCAAATATGTTGACTGACTCTTCTTCACAGGTAAGTAACAATGTGTATAATAAGTTTAAGATTGATCTCTACACGTTATATGTATATATTAATATATGATAAAACTAAATTTTTATTGTCTTTGCGTAACTTATGTTTCAAGATTATCCCTCCGAGTCCAATCCCGAATGATGCGACTCAGGAGATGGTGGAAAGTTCAGGTGGCTCCCATGCAACGATGATGATAACCAACAACAATCTTCCTCATCAGCCAATGGACATCGATCTGTCTCCTCAAGGATGTAATAGATTTATAGTGTCTCGAATTCGCTTTCAGTTTTGATTTTCAGAATAATAATATTGTTGTTATTTACAGGTAAAAAAGGCACTGCTGATATTCCAACGGAAGAGTCTGTTGATATCACATCTCATGAATCTAATGCTGATCCTATTAGTGCTCCGTTACTCCCTTCTTTTGACTCTGAAGTTGTTTCTGAAAAGGATGCTATGAACCTCATCTCCCTTAAAAGTGGTAGCGAAGATGATGACAAGGACAAATAATACAACCAAGAGGAAGACAAAGCCAAAGATCACAACATTGTTGTAGAATAATAATAATAATAATAATAATAATAATAATAATAATAATAATAATAATAATAATAACAATAATAATAATAAATTTCAGAATTGATATATTGAATAATAAGTTTGACCTGAATTACATGATGTACAAAATCTTGTACTTATCCCCGTCATTATGATTCTAGTATAGATTTTGAATTCTTGGTTTAGAATAACTATCAATATAAAAAGTTCGATAAATATAAGAAATTTAGACCTGAGAAATGAGGAGAGAGTTACTCAAGAGGAAGGACATCGCACCTGACTGCAACCTCCGGGTAGCTGGCTCTTCAAAGTTTCCTCTCAAACATATCCTAAGCTCTCTCGCAACCAATTTATCCCCTTTGATCTTTGTCTTTTCTCTCATATCCTTACAAACTTCTTCGGTACATGTTGTGAACACAACCTTGGATCGATTATGTGCATTAGGTAGCGGAATTTCAGATTTCACCGTATATAAAATAAATGATAAACTGCTGTTACAAATAAACCATATAAATACTAAATTTCTTGTATAGAAATTAACTGATTTAGAACACTTACCAAGATCAACTTTCTCCCAAACATCATCAAGAAACAAAATAAACCGTGTCTTAATATCTCAATGATCTTTGCAGCTTTCTCTCTTTTTTTGGTAGAAAAGATATATATATATATATATTTTTTTTTTGGTAGAAAAGATATACATATATATATATAAAAGAAACTTTACATCTTAATTAAATTCATATAAAAAAATTTACCTCATTTACATAATTCCCTCGCAGGGAAAATATCGTATCAAACATTATTGGAGTAAAAGACGAAACAAGACCCAAAGTGTCATCATTCAGGTTGAAAGCGAAGAAGGCCATGTGACACCCTAATCATTTATCATCACATAAGCAACCAAAACTGCTCTGAAAAAAAAACATTCGTTACAGATTATAGATATAAATACAGTTGACATATTTTGATGTAATCTATTATACGAGTCTACTATATCCCGTTAGGATTACGATACAACTTCTTGTATAAATACTCTCTTTGGTGAATCAATATACAAACACTTATCCATTCTATTTAATGGTATCAAGAGAATGAAGACTCTCAAACCTAAAATCTCTTCTTTGAAATTCTCTTTGATAATTTGTTTTTCTCTACACCAATTATCGATAATATCGAACATGGATATTTTGTCTTCTGTTACATCTATTACCACTTCTCCCGCGATGGAGATCTCTTCTTTGGATCCTCACGATACACAACATTTTTAAAACCAATGATTAAATAATTTATAATAAACACATATTTAGAAATTTTATTATAAAGCAGATATAAACATAATCATGTTCTAAAACATATTTTAAACATTGTTATAATCTTTCAATAATCAATACTAATTAACTAGGTATTTTTCCCACACTTGCGGACATAAACGTCTTACGAATACTTACTATTTTTTTATTGGAAAAATAATAGTATAGATTAACAGAAGTTAATTTTTTTAACCACAAAATATTTTGATTTCTCTTAGTATAAATAAAATACGGGGAAAAAAACAAGGTTTTTCATAATATAGTTAGTTTTTGGTAGGCCTTAGATTAAAACCAAACTTCCCAACCAAACCAAAATTTTGGTTACGTCGTCCAGAAGTTTCGTTCGTTATTGTAGGTTTTCTAAAAAACTTTGTTTCATTTGAGTTTGGTTCGACAATCGGTTACTTTGGTTTTCTTCTTAAAATAATTATAACTATACTAAACATTTTCGAATAACTAACCGAATTTATATATAATTTTAAAAAAATTATACAGATATCTAACTGTAATAAAAAATTTTTGTAGGATTTTTAAAACCGAACTAACCGAATACTGTACCAAACTTTATTTCTGGTTAATTCGGTATTATGTATGTTGAACCGAACTAACCGAAAACTGAACTGCCGGAACTGAATATTCTGAATTAACCAAACCAACATGCTAAGGTTTCGGTATTGTTTTGATAAAACCTGACCGAAGTACACATCTTTCATAAAAACTACAAAATATGTAAATGTTAATTAAAACCTCTTTAGAAATTTCTGACACTTGGATGACCAAAGTTTGACCACATGAAATTGTTACCATTTAGGAAAGTTTGACCACATAAAACTGTTACCAAAACGAAACGGTTGATGTTTACTATAAGAAGGCCACCTCCCTTCTATTCAGCACACACATTACCTAGTTTTGTTTGAAGAAAACGGTTTTTCCTTTACATCTATAAATAAATTCTTCATTACTTTATTTAAAATCTCCCAAATTATATAAATTTTACAATAAATTATTTGAATTCCAAATAATTATTCTGTTTTCAACGATCTTTTGTTTTTATGCGGTTTTTGTTAATATTTCAGGGTTTTCTCCCCAACGAAAATGAGTGATTATAGTCAAAACGACAATGGTATAAAACCGATCAGCGAGACCTCTTCTGGAACCAGCTTAACAACTCCTCAGTCTGAACGAAGATTTGGTGGTATCGTTGAAAGAGTATCTGCAAGGATAGGAAGAGATATTCCACCACTGAATATGGAACACATCAACCCGACTCTTGTTTGCTTTCTTGTTAGCGTAACATCTCCAGGATTCAGTAGTCTTTCTGCATCTTTGCAATCTCCAAATATGTTGACTGACTCTTCTTCACAGGTAAGTAACAATGTGTTTAATAAGTTTAAGATTGATCTCTACACGTTATATGTATATATTAATATATGATAAAACTAAATTTTTATTGTCTTTGTGTAACTTATGTTTCAAGATTATCCCTCCGAGTCCAATCCCGAATGATGCGACTCAGGAGATGGTGGAAAGTTCAGGTGGCTCCCATGCAACGATGATGATATCCAACAACAATCTTCCTCATCAGCCAATGGACATCGATCTGTCTCCTCAAGGATGTAATAGATTTATAGTGTCTCGAATTCGCTTTCAGTTTTGATTTTCAGAATAATAATATTGTTCTTATTTACAGGTAAAAAAGGCACTGCTGATATTCCAACGGAAGAGTCTGTTGATATCACATCTCATGAATCTAATGCTGATCCTATTAGTGCTCCTTTACTCCCTTCTTTTGACTCTGAAGTTGTTTCTGAAAAGGATGCTATGAACCTCATCTCCCTTAAAAGTGGTAGCGAAGATGATGACAAGGACAAATAATACAACCAAGAGGAAGACAAAGACAAAGATCACAACATTGTTGTAGAATAATAATAATAATAATAATAATAATAATAATAATAATAATAATAATAATAATAATAATAATTATAATAATAATAATAATAATTATAATTATAATAATAATAAATTTCAAAATTGATATATTGAATAATAAGTTTGACCTGAATTACATGATGTACAAAATCTTGTACTTATCCCCGTCATTATGATTCTAGTATAGATTTTGAATTTTTGGTTTAGAATAATTATCAATATAAAAAGTTCGATAAATATAAGAAATTTAGACCTGAGAAATGAAGAGAGAGTTACTCAAGAAGAAGGACATCGCACCTGACTGCAACCTCCGGGTAGCTGGCTCTTCAAAGTTTCCTCTCAAACATATCCTAAGCTCTCTCGCAACCAATTTATCCCCTTTGATCTTTGTCTTTTCTCTCATATCCTTACAAACTTCTTCAGTACATGTTGTAAACACAACCTTGGATCGATTATGTGCATTAGGTAGCGAAATTCCAGATTTCACCGTATATAAAATAAATGATAAACTGCTGTTACAAATAAACCATATAAATACTAAATTTCTTGTATGGAAAGTAGCTGATTTAGAACACTTACCAAGATCAAATTTCTCCCAAACATCATCAAGAAACAAAATAAACCGTGTCTTAATATCTCAATGATCTTTGCAGCTTTCTCTCTTTTTTTGGTAGAAAAGATATATATATATATATATATTTTTTGGTAGAAAATATATACATATATATATATATATAAATAAACTTTACATCTTAATTAAATTCATATAATAAAATTTACCTCATTTACATAATTCCCTCGCAGGGAAAATATCGTATCAAACATTACTGGAGTGAAAGACGAAACAAGACCCAAAGTGTCATCATTCAGGTTGAAAGCGAAGAAGGCCATCCTGACGATGGTTTTCGCTGGAGAAAATATGGTCAAAAGTTGTCACAAAGAATGCAAATCCAAGGTTATATATTTCGTTCACTTCAAAATTAGTCAGACATTTTTGGAAAAATATTATATATTTATTTTGGTAATCACAGGAGTTACTACAGATGCACATACACTGGGTGTAAGGTGACGAAGCATGTGGAGAGAAGCGTAGACAATGTGAATTTAGTGGTGGCTATGTACGATGGGATACATGAGCACGTTCCACCACCTGAACGCATAAGCAAATCCAGTACAAAGAATAAATCCGGTCGCAATGTCTCAAGCTCCTAGCATGCAAACCCTTGTGTTAGGTATGCCGCCTTATTCCTCTTCGGCCTCTCAGCTTTTCCCTTCTGCCTTGGCCCCACAACTGAATGTGACAAGTTTACAGGTTGACAAGAATCATGGTGTTATGAACCGGAATGATGAACCGAATATTGATCCTGTGATACCCGACGGTACAGAGGTATCCGAGGGGATAAGGGAGCGACTATTTCGTAACTTTGGTATCGAACTTTAGATGGGAAAACATTAACCAAAAGATAAAAAAGAAAGATGTAAACCCTTTATAATTAATAAATCCTTATCTTATAATTACAAATAATAATGACCAAAGATATACAAAATCTTGTACTTATCCATTTCATTATGGTTTTAGTGCATATTACTCTTGAGTTGACCTATTTATTCTCCAATTGTTACAGTGTTACTGTGTTAGGATGGTTAATCCAGATAATAAACTATATGTATATGTGAACTATATAAATCAAACCGACATCCAGTGATACAGAAGAAAAACTAAACCCTGACTATAATCCAATTAAACAGATTGTTTACGCTCATGCTCATCCTCTTTTTAAGTGAGTATCACTTTTACTCTTGCCATTATATTAGCTTTTTGGAGCCAAGTTTCTCATGAGAAAGTTGGATTAAGAGTGTAGCAAACTTTAGATTGTAGGTCATATTAAATAATGAGAAGTGTACAAGTGAGTATAAATATATACAAGTGTTTGATCATATCTCTCCAGCATTTGTTTGAGTAAATTTCAGGAGTTTCTTTATTGTTTTTACTAATTTTTTTAAAGAGAGAGAAAGAAAAACGAAACAAAGCATATCCTAAGCAAACAAATCTCTTTTATTTAGGTAATCTAATCTCCAGGATTAAAAGTTAGCTTTCTGATTGTAATATATTAAAGTGGTCTAAACAACAAATGACCAGTCTTTGACTTGCTATTACCCATTGAAATAACAAAGACCAGAAGGATGATAAACCAAAGGAGTCAATTCCTATCCAAAAAGACTCAACCCATGGACGTTATAACAAGTATACCCAATGCAGCTATGAGAAGATACTGCAAGAAGAAGATTAAAAAAATGACACAGAGTGTTCATTGTGGATTGGACATAGAGTGAGAAAAGAGAATGTATTAACCTAGATGATAGGCTTTTCTGTCATGATTATAGTCACCCATCCAACATAAGGCAAGAAGCTGAAGCAGGCACAAAGGTAAAACCATTTATGAGTAATTACAGCTTTTGGTTTACTTTACACACTATACACTTATGTGATTAAAGTAAATTAATTATCCTACAGCACGACTCATTATATGATGTCGATGAAGCCAAAGCTGACCTTTAGCATAGAGAATTCTATCATGGTCAAGGTTATTGTCACCTGTAAACAATATAAATGAAAATGTAAATGGGCGTTGAATGATAACAATATGATAAACAACTCACACTCAATTCAAATAAATAAAACCAGAACCTTTGGTCAAAACAACGATTTCTCCAGTACTTTCCCTTTCGTGAACCTGTAATGTAATGAACCCCCAAAGAATCAGAATCATCTAGGTGCTACAATCTAAGCACAGGGAGATGATAATGAGGAGATCTATAGAAAAAGTTACCTTAATGACACGATGGACAATTGGAATATCACGACCCTGAAAAGAGAAGCATGAATAAAAATACAAATGAGGTGAAAGGTTCATGCATAAGTAAGCAAAACAAAAAATGAGAAAGGGAAACTTGCATCAATATTGAAAACAACACTTTCGCCAGCTCGGATGGGGTCATTACTCATGTGCAAGAACAATATATCCCCCTACTAGGTATCATATTCACTATGAGTAAACAGGGGATTCACTTCCAGTGACACATCAAAGCTTTCCATGTTATCAAAGCACACGTCACAATCATCCCTACCAGACAAAAAATAACATATACCAAGAGATTAGGGTGCCAAGTGGGTTTCTAAATGGAGACGTTTATAGTATAAACTCAAATAAAACCATGCTAAAATATTTTAAACATTGTTATAATTTTAAAATAATCAAATTACAAATAATTGACTGAACTTAATTATTTTTAACCACAAACTATTTTTATTTGTTTTGGAATAAATACAATACGGGAAAAGAAAATCACAATTTTGAATAATATCGTTAGCTTTGGTATTTTTTTTATAAAACCGGAATGAAATATACACCTTTCATAAGAAACCAAAAAGAAGTAAAAGGTAATTAAAACTTCTTTAAGAATTGAGAAAATTTGGATTAAGAAAGTTTGACCACATAAAATTGTTACCAAATAAAATGGTTGAATTTTACTATAAGAAGACCACCTCCCTTCTATGCAACACATACAATACCTAGATTCCTTTAAAGAAGGCTTTTCGTTTACATCTATAAATAAATTATTCATTACTATCCAACTATTTAAAATCTCCCAGATTATATCACCTTTACTGCTTTACATTACATTACTTTGTATTCCAAATAGTTTTTCAGTTTTCAACGATCTTGTTTTTGTGTGGTTTTTGTTGACCTTTCAAGATTTTCACCCCAAAAAATGAATGATTATGATGGAAACTTTATGGATGATTTGTCCCCACTGTCCAGTCCTCGCATAAGAGAGGCATTAGCAATGCTGGATCAAAACGAAAATGGTCTAAATCCGATCAGCAAGGCGTTCCCTCAAACCAACGTATCACCTGATCCTCAGTCTGAACAAAGATCTGGTGGTCTCCGCAACAGAATGGTAGGATTTGATATTCCATCGCTCGAGATAGAGAGCATCAGTCCATTTGCTAATTCGTTCAGGAACCCGATTCTTGTTCCCTCTCCTATCCTCGTAATATCTCCAGGATTCAGTCTCTCTCCATTTTTACAATCTCCAAATATGTTGTCTAACTCTTCTTCACAGGTAAGTAACAATGTCTTTAATAAGTCTAAGATTGATCTCTTACACGTGATATATATTATTGTCTCCAAAATAATATTAATATATGATTAACCTAACTGTTTATTGTCTTTGTGTAATTTATGTTTCCAGATTATCCCTCCGTGTCCAATCCCTAATGATGCGCCTCCTGAGACGGTGGAAAGTTCTGGTGATGCCCATGCAACAATGATTATATCCAACAACAATCTTCCTCATCAGCCAATCGACGTTGATCTGCCTACACAAGGAGGTAATAGAGTTTCCAGTGTCTAGAGTTTGCTTCAGTTTAGATTTTCCGAATATTAATATATTTCTTTTTACATGTAAAACAGGCTCTGATGATATTCCAATGGAAAAATCTGTTTATATCACATCTCATGAATCTAATGTTGATCCCACTGGTCCTCCTTTAGTCCTTCTTTTGATTCTGATGTTGTTGCTGAAGCTGATTTTATGAACACTATCTCCCTTGAAAGTGGTAGCAAAGATAATGACAAGGACAGAGAATACAACCAAGAGGAAGACAAAGTCAAAGATCACAACGTTGTTATAGAACCTCCATCTCGAAAGAGAAAGTTCCAAGTCAACATTGAGTAATCAATATATAATAATAATAATAAAACTATATATTAACTCAATTTATAATTGATATGTTTAATAATAAAATTTACCTGAATTACATAATTCCTCGCAGGGAAAATGGTATCAAACATTATTGGAGTCACAAGACCAAAAAACAAGACCCAAAGTGTCATAATTCAGGTTGAAAACGAAGAAAACCATCCTGACGATGGTTTTCGCTGGAGAAAATATGGTCAAAAAGTTGTCACAGGGAATCCAAATCCAAGGTTATATATTTCTTTCACTTCAAAATTAGTCAGGCATTTTGACAAAAAATATTATATATTTATTTTGGTGTAAATGGTAATCGCCACTGGTAATCGCAGGAGTTACTACAGATGCACATACACTGGGTGTAAGGTGACGAAGCATGTGGAGAGAAGCGTAGACAATGTGAAGTTAGTGGTGGCTACATACGACGGGATACATGAGCACGTTCCACCACCTGAACGCATAAGCCAATCCAGTAGAAAGAAAAAATCCGGTTCGTCTATGTCTCAAGATCCTAGCATGCAAACCCTTGGGTTAGGTATGCTGCATTCTTCCGTTTCGACCTCTCAGCTTTTGCCCTCTCCCTTGGCCCCACAAATGGATATGATGCAATACTATATGGATGGACTCTCTAAGCTTCCAAGTTTACCGGTTAACAGGAGTCATGGTGTTATGAACCGGAATGATGAACCAAAGATTGATCTTGTGATACCAGACGGTACAGAAGGTTTTCAAGGAGATAAGGAAGCGACTATTTCGTAACTGTGGTATCAACCTTTAGATGGGGAAAACATTAACCAAAAGATAAAAAAGAAAGATGTAAACCGTTTTTTAATTATTATATCCTTATCTTATAGTTATAAACAATAATGAACAAAGATATACAAAAATCTTGTACTTATCCCTTTCATTATGGTTTTTAATGCATATTATTCTTGAGTTGACCTAATTATTTTCCAATAATGACAGTCTTATGTTAATCCAGATAATAAATTATATGACATGTGAACTATATAAGTCAAACCGACATCCTGTTATACAGTAGAAAAACTAAACCGTGACAATTGTACAAACAGATTGTTTACGCTCAGGCTCATCCTCTTTTAAGTGAGTATCACTTTCACTATTGCTATTATAATTGCTTTTTGGGGCCAAGTTTTTTTTCTTTTAAAAAACTTTTTTGGAGCCAATTTTCTCATGAAAATTTTGGATTAAGAGTGTCAAAATGTAAATTGTACTTCTTATTAAATAATGAGAAGTGAACAAGTGAATATAAATATCACTTATATATTAATTGATGATCTTTAAAAAAAATATAATCTTAGTTTTGTACTAATTACAAAGTGATCTTGCTTATGTGTCACTCCCTTAAGCATTTTAATTGCTGATATGGTATCATTACAAAGAGTTTACCTAAACCTTAGTGTAATATAATTAAGCTCTAGCGTAATACATACAAATCAAATCATTTACTACCTAACTAGCTTAAGACCCGTTTAATTGCGTGGGATGAAAGTTATATATAAAAATATTTGTTTATGTATTATTATTTATTTGTATTCATTTACGTATTATGTATATAATTAAATTAGAGTAAACACGTAAATCAAAACAATACATCTTGTTTATTTAGGATATTTTTTTGTAAATAAATCAAAACAATCATTTTATTTATTATATATGGTATATAACTAAATTTCAATGACATGGACATAGATATATAGTATATTTTAATATCAATATTTTATTATTGAGAATTTATACTCATGTGATAAACACAAAATTTCTAATGTGCAATTTTTTTAATGCAAATTTCAAAATTAAAATATTAATGTTTCAAAACTTTTCCAATACAATTTATGAAATTATCATATTTAAGTATTTTTCTATGTTATATAGTTTAATTTTAAACTATATTAATATATAATATGAATGTCTAGTAAAGGAGGATTCATATTCATACGATGTGATCATTTGTATCTTGTTATTACCAAAACAAAATTAAATTATTGATCACAAAATTTTAGTGTGAGGCACTTAATGTTTTTAGTAATTTATAATCGTTTTAAAAATTCAAAATATAACATATAAGAAAAAAAAAATTTGTTTGTTATATGGTTAATGTGGTTGTTTAATATTTTTTAATAATATAAAATTAAAAAAAAAGGAGCTAAGATACAAAAATTATTATCAAATATTTATTATTGATAATCATTAATTATCATATATACTTTAACCATATTAGACATTTTGTAGCTTTTATTTAAGGCAAGTGAGAAAATATTATTTTGCACAATATTTATCAATTTAATAGTTAATTTAATAAAAAGCATAATATAAGTTAAGATGGACCAACATATTTCTTTAAGAATTTTGAATTTCATTTTCATGGTGACACGTGGCTACAAAACAATGTTGTAATATTTGTCAATTAATTTATAAGGGATATAACATTTCATCGTACAAAAAAAGCTGACAAACCGGTGAGTATAAGTAATGATATTATAATAAATTAAATATGTAGTATAAATTTCGTAGGTAATGGTTTGATCCAAACTGAACACATACATTAAAAACTAAGAAATGATATTGGCCCTACCGATTGCTATTCAAAGGTTCTTCAGCATAATACATAGCAAATCGCCTTTATATACCGAGTAAGGTTCTTCAGCTGTCAAACGTTTCTTTCAATATCTGAACCTGAACCGTAGAGAAATGATGAACAAATCACAAGAGAATTAAAAAAAAAAAATCATAGAACGACAATACACGATGCATGTTTTCATTCGAAAATATTTGAAAAATCATATCAATGGAAAAAATAATTAATATACGGTTTTTTTATTATTGATGTTGGTTAAGACTTAAGATTCATTTTAATTTCAATTGAACCTAACCAAACTCAATCAATTTTTTTCGGTGTTTTAATGCTAGAACTAGGATAAGATATGCGTCTTGCGCAAGGTGAGTTTATTTGTATATTAATCGATAATGTTTTTTATATATTTGATCATTTTATTTATACATATATAATGTTTTTGTTATATAACTACCAACTTATTTTTCTAAGGATTTTGAAATTGATTCTCGTGATGACACGTGTCATGGTTCAAATGTTGTAATGTTTTCTTTTTAATATATAGGGGATATTAATATAAATGGCATTGGCCACAAAGATTAACCAACATATTTTTATGGACCTGCCTCACACAATTATTAATATTTCCATCGCAGCTTTCCCTTGAAAAAAATGATAAAAAAAAAAATTTGTTTAACATAAATACCAAAACTGGTAATGATTGATTTAACATATCCCTATATTAATTTGTGATATGAACTGGTTAAATTTTAAAGCAGTACTTTTTGAAACACATGAAACTCAAAAGTAATGCCTTTTTATATACTTCACTTACAGTAATAATTACATGAATTTTACAAAAACAAAATTCTCTAGAACAAAATTGAAGAAGGACCTCCCAACCATTCATGCAAAATAGAGATAGTATGACCCTTTAAACAATATCATATTACATATTATAAAGTTTTTTTTATCAAGTGACTAAATTTTTCTGGTAAACACGTTTGCTACATATACAATATATTAATAAAGTTGATATGAGAAAATCAAAGATTAACTGAAACTTGTGTAGCATTATTCTATTACAGTGGTGAATGTTCTTAGTAATACAAGGTAGATAATACTAAACTAGCGATAATGTTCTTGTCAATAATTTTGTAAGTGATGTAGAGATTTTTTATTTTCATACATAATGCATAGAAAATTACATGCTCTATTTTTTACAAACTTGAAATAAAATGAGAACATTTGATAGTATCCCTATAAAACGTATTTGTAGACGTTATTAAATAGTTATGCTTACATAAAAGAAAAACATATACGATAAATAATACTGATTGATTACACTATGGTTTGACATAGCATAGGTGAACATGCCGTCTTATTTTTAGACTATGTATATGGTGACTGTTGAAATTGTATTTCGCTAGGGAGTTAATTTATAAACTATGATATTTCTTAATGTCTATAGTTCTGCCACGTCAGACTTTAGAAGGCTTAAACAACTACCACATAATTCTGCCACGTCAGACTTTAGAAGGCTTAAACAACTGCAATATATAGAATATTATGATTGCTATACATTCTTCAGTACTAAGCAATGAATTGCCTAATAATTCTATTGAAGATTAAAAATACTTTGGCACTAAGCAATGAATTGCCTAATAATTAACTTTCATAGTAGTTAATGCTAATGAATGTATCACATTAATCTACTATTACTTTATATAAAACTAGGGGGTAGTCCGCGATTCGCGTGGAATATTGTTTTAATTAGTATTACGGATAATTTTTTGGAAGATGTAATTATGTGGTCATCTTATTTGTTAAGAGCATTATTTGGTA
>NC_024802.2:1786227-1892003 GCF_000309985.2 Brassica rapa
TTTTTATTGCTGATTATAAGTGTAACTCTAGACCTCACACACATCCTCCTAGCTACCATTTAACTGCCAGCTTTCTCAGCTATCAACTTCAGTCTAGAACAAAACTACCTAGGCTAGTAAGTGGTAACAGTTCTGCAGTATACTAACAGGCATATACCTTATCAGTGTGTTTTGTGGGGTTTGGTAGCTGTGGCTAACTTTAAAATGCTTAGGACCTGGACAATGCACATTCATAGAGTTGAAGTAACAAAAGATAAGATAAACTCATGTTTCTGCTAGGCATTGTAATTTTGTTAAACTCTGCTGCCATGTTTTGTTTGTATATTCAGGAGTTTGGGAACATGTCCTATCAACTAACTAACAATTACAATTGATTTCAGGGTTACAGTGCGGGACTTGTCAATCTGGGCAACACGTGTTACATGAACTCCACGGTGCAGTGCTTAAAATCTGTTCCAGAGTTGAAATCTGCATTATCCAAGTTGGTTCATCTCATCTTATCCTTCTCTGTCTTTTATTCAATAAACGCCATCTCAATCTCATATAACGCTTCCTTCTTAACAGTTACTCACTTGCTGGACGAAGCAATGATGTGGACCAGACTTCCCACATGCTCACAGTTGCCACGCGTGAGCTATTTGGTGATCTTGATAGAAGTGTCAATGCTGTTTCCCCTACGCAGTTCTGGATGGTTAGTTGTCCATACTTCATCATAAGATTTGGAAGTTTCTAGTTCTTGGCTCATATATCAACGTTGGTCTTTTGATGCAGGTGCTACGAAAAAAATTCCCTCAGTTTAGTCAGTTGCAGAATGGAATGCACATGCAGCAGGTTTGTTTCTTGCTGCAAACTCGGCTGCATTATTTAAGCCTGTAACCTTTCTGTTTGTTTATCCCTTGCTGTTAAATTGTTCTGACAGGATGCTGAAGAATGTTGGACGCAACTGTTATACACTCTTTCTCAGTCCCTAAAAGCACCAACTTCCAGCGAAGACTCTGACGCTGTAAAAGCTCTTTTTGGTGTCAATCTTCGGAGCAGGTATCATATGTGGCTGATATGATTTGTGTAGATCATCCATGTAATTAGTTTTGTGTCTCTGTAAACAATGCCAAATCTGTAGAAGGTCAAATCCTTGAAAAGTTCTAGTTACAGCAGTCCACATACTCTTTTTCTATCTCGTGAAAGATTAAATTAGGGGTGATTGAAAATTTACAGACCACGTTGCAATATCATAGTGGAATTTTTTATTGATGTACTTGTTCATGTGAAATTGACAACTGAAGATGTTGATTTCTGAGTTCTTTTTTCTTCATCTTGATTTTGTATATTCAGTTGTGTTGTAACTGGTTTCTGTTCTGTAGGGTGCACTGCCAAGAGAGTGGGGAAGAAAGCTCAGAGACGGAGTCTGTATATTCTCTAAAATGTCATATATCACACGAGGTGAACCACCTGCATGAAGGACTAAAACATGTGAGTAAATTTTATCATTCCAGTGAAGACTTTTATTGATTTGTATGTCTGCAACATATTATATAAATAGTAGGACAGTGTTGGGTTTATCTGCTTGCGTAAAACCTTGGATATATAGACTAACCCCAATTCTGACTATAGGGACTTAAAGGAGAACTTGAAAAAACATCTCCTGCTCTGGGCCGTACTGCGGTTTACCTCAAGGAGTCACTTATAGATTCATTGCCAAGGTAATCACTCTCTTCTTTTCGTCTGTGACTTCCAGTCCTATGTAATCCTCTTGTGGCATGCTTGACTAATTAAGTGAGTTCCAATCTCTTATACCTGATCTTGAAGGTACTTGACGGTTCAGTTTGTGCGTTTCTTCTGGAAAAGGGAGACTAATCAGAAAGCTAAGATTCTCAGGGTACGTTTTGCTTTCTGTTTTTTAAATCTTTAACCATTGGTCAAAATACCAATTTGTTTAATCTGTTGCAGAAAGTGGATTATCCGCTGGAATTGGATATTTATGACCTGTGTTCTGAGGATCTCCGTAAGAAGCTGGAAGCTCCTCGCCAGGTTTGCACTGTTTATTGTGGTTAGCTCAAATTGTATGAGCTGGTGTAACCAAATCAACTGATATTTGTTTCTTTTCAGAAATTGAGAGATGAGGAAGGTAAAAAGCTAGGTCTGCAAACTAAGAGTAGCTCAAAGGACGGCGATGTGAAAATGACGGATGCAGAGGTACACACCTCTATCAATTTTGTTCATACAAATCATATGTTTAAGTATACAATCTTTTAAGAAATTGTTTTGCTATGTATTTGTTTGCAGGCGCCATCAAATGAGAGTGGAGAATCATCCACCGCTGCCCAACAGGAAGGTACTGTATCTAAGACTCTTTTTACTTGGATGATTGTTTGTTTGTCCTGTTCTAGTTTAATCAGACTACTCTTTTGTTGCTATAACACAGGTGCAGGTGGTTCTTCTTCTGAGAAAGGGACTCACATGACTGGAATCTATGACTTGGTCTCTGTGCTGACCCACAAGGGTAGGAGTGCAGACTCTGGTCATTATGTTGCATGGGTCAAGCAAGAGAGTGGTTAGTTTCCCCATTCTCTAGTAAAACTTTACTTCCTTCTCTCTGCCTTTTCATTTTTACAAAGAAAATTTGGCATAATGACAACAGGCAAATGGATTCAGTATGATGATAGCTACCCAAGCGTACAACGCGAAGAAGACATCACAAAGCTCTCCGGAGGAGGTAACAACCCCCCATATACCTTAATCCATTGTTTTTTTACTGCGTTTTAAATTTTGATACAGTTTCTTATTTCATTTTGTGTTTGGGTGTTACTATTATAATTTACACACAGGTGATTGGCATATGGCGTACATCATTATGTACAAAGCCCGCTTCGTCTCCATGTGATCTCTCTCTCTCTCTCTCTTTCTTTGGTTGATTTTTTAAGTTCTTGAAACATTCAATATGGTTCAAACCTCAGAGATTTCATGTTTTTTATTACATTGTTAAGAGACTTGTTTTTGTAGCAATACTGTTAAAGACATGTTTCATCTTGTTACATTCATTTTTAGCCAACATAACGTGGTCCATAAAATCAAAACTAGCCATAAAAAGAATGTTTTCCTTTTCCCTATCAGTAGGATGATAAGCTTTTTACTAGGGGTGGGCAAAAAATCCAAACCGAACCGAACCGAACCAACCAAACCGAAGTTAAACCGAACCAAACCAAACCGTGCTCTTTATGTAATCCAATTGGTTCATGTTTTACTCAACCCGAACGGTTTGGTTTGGTTTGGGTTTAAACCGAACCAAAACGAACCAAACCGATAATCCAATATATATATAGTAAAAATATATATGATATATATATATATATGTATTAACATATTGCAAATTTTAGTTAAAGTTTCGTTTTTCATTTTTTCATAGCTTCCGTATCTTTAAAAAAAAATTATAAATACGATTCAAATAATACTATTATATATAAAATTATGTAGCATAAGTTTTTATATTCTCACTCTATCGTTTATGAGTTGATTATTTTTTAATAAAACTATAAAACTGATGTTTTCATATTTTATAACCAACCTGAACTACACCGAACCAAACTAGACCATAATAATGTAAACCGAACTAAATCTAAACCAAACCGAACTGAACCGAACCGAATTAAACCCAAACCGAACCCAAACCAAAGCTACTTTGGTTTTAATTGGTTTGAGTTTTATAAAACCCAAATTACCCAAACCAAACCGAAGCCAAACCGAACCCGAAACTAAACCGAAATGCCCACCCCTACTTTTTACAAATATAGTTAAATTCACTTTTGTCAAAAAAAAATATCAAACTAAGCCCTTTGTTTGATAACAACTCATCAGTCATCATTTCAAATCATTTCTCGCCCAAATTTCACAGCCTATCTATGAAGTGGACTTCTCATTTCTTATGAGTTAAGAGACTTATCCATCTAATCTGGACCACAATCTTACTTCTTTCATAATTTTTTTTTCAATATTTCTTGCCCACATGATTGATTATGAGAGTCATCAATGACTATGGATAGATTTGTGATCGTCATCTATGTAAACGCGTGGATTTTTTTTTCAACAAATAATGTCAACTCTCTCAGCTTCAAATCAATGATGATAATACATGTAGTTCCGAACTAAATTTTCTTTTTACCTTCAGATTTATTTCATTGAATCAGATATATTAAAACAATAATAAACAAGTTGATATTATAATATATTATTATAAAAAAAAATCTAAAATAAATTCTTAAAAACACATTGAAACTATTAGAAATTTGTTCCGACTACTACAACTTAAAAAGATTATAAATAGCATACCGAAATTAAGGTTCGGTTTTTTGCAAATACATTGGTAGTTGATACCATAAATTAGATAATTAAGCAATGACAGACTAATCAGATAAATGTAAAATCAATTTATCAGTCGCATTCTATAATTTCATTAAAGATGAAATCATATAACACTACCCAAAAGCCAATCAGGAAAATAAAGAAAATAAGTGAGAATAGTATCACTTATATGGACCGACATCATTTGTCGTTTATATTGGACTACGGCACGACTAAAATATACATCTATACGGAATTTACCAAATTACCCTCCAGATTCTTCAATTCTTCTCCACTCTGTTCATAGCTAGATCAGTCAACGCGGCGTCATCATTCCTCCGAATACCCGAGCCCAAACCCAACTCCATACCCGGATACCAACCCGACCCGGTCTCGTAGTTAACCCCTCTAATCTGCTGCATATTCGAAACCAACAGGGAACTGAACCTCCCACCACTCGGATCTCCAACCGGTAACCCGTATAACATCCGGGTCGGATCCATTTCCTGACCCGAATTCCCCGTGGTTCTACTCTCTTGGTCGGAAACAGCGACCGTTTTACTCTTGGGACTGCTGCTCGACGGAGCCGAAGAAGACGATCCGACAGAGGATCGTTTGCTGCTGTTCTTGCGAGTTCCGCCGCCGACGGGGATGTTACGGAGGGAACCGCCTTTGGTCCAGTAACGACGGCAGTTTTTGCAGAAGTGACGTGGCTGTGAGAGGTTGTAGTTGTTGTAGTAACAGAACTTGGTGTTGGGTGAGGCACAGCGCGGGCAGTTTAGCTGCTCTTGCTCCGGTAACTCCGGCTGCTGCTGCTGCTTCGCCGTCATGATCATCGATTGGTGGTGGTAATACGCTGCTGCTGACGTCAGATCCTCCTGCATTTTGACGTCGGTCTTAGGGCTCTTTCAGTATGAATGGGTAAGTGAGAAAGAGAGATGCGGAGTGGAGATATTTGGTGGGTTTATTTATAGAGAGAGACTTGCGTTTATATTACACTTTCTAGATTTTCTTACATCGGTTTATGTTGATGTTTTAATGTTTTGTTGTCTTTATTTTGTCTCTTTTTCTGTAAGTTTGCCAATAATTTTGCGTTTTTTAACCTTTAAAATTGATATTATCAGTAAATTAGAAAATACAAAATTTAACCTTTAAAGTTGCAGTGACATAAATTCGATCACTGTTTCTGAGAATTGTTATCAATTTGTAACAAGAATGCATATTTTTCAGTAGTGATACATGACTTTTTATATATTAAATGTTAAGAAATGTGTTGTGATAAAGCTTTTTTGCGCACAAAGTTTTAGCTGAGTTTAACAGTTTTGGTTATGGGGGTAAACATCACTATTTTATTTGTTTTCTTTTGGCAAAAAAACAAACAAACTGGTTAGGAAGTAGGAACAAAGCGAAGTTTCTTCGAATTTTCATTTCATCCAGTCCCTTTCATTGACAAAAATTCACGCGTTGGACTTTGCTATTGACTTGTTGACTTGGCTTAATATGAATATCTTATAGTTTTGATGTCATCTTGTAGAGGAAATTTATCATATTTTTTCTTCAAATTTTTATTAATACCATATTTATCTTTATTAATTAGGATTTACAAAAAATAACACACAAACGCAGACGAGGTGATGCAACTTGAGTCTTGTCCCACTAACAGACAATGAAAAAACACAGATAGCGTGCTCGACAAGCAAAGTTCTCTTTTACTTTGAAAGGGAGGATAAGAAGAATCATTAGACTTGAAACCGTATCCTAATAAGCACCACCGTCACTTTCTAAACGTGATACACTGAACCAGAGCCGCACAAGTGTCTGAAACCAGTTTTGAGTCTTTTGACCATTCATATTCTCACGTTAAGCTGCCGTTATCGGTGACCGTTACTGACGTCACTTATACGGCTACGATTTCTGGCTCTGGACAACAGAATGAGAATCTGATTCGTGTTGACTTTAGCGAATGCATGTCCATTTCAAGATCCATTTGATCTTCTCCCCGTTCTGAATGTTCTTTTTTTGTCCCACACATGTTTATTTTGAAATTAATTACTTTATGAGTTTAATGATTACAAAAAATAATTTTAGAATTTTCGATGCAATTTATATTAACTTTA
The DNA here is from genome assembly GCF_000309985.2 of Brassica rapa. Lineage (NCBI taxonomy): Eukaryota > Viridiplantae > Streptophyta > Magnoliopsida > Brassicales > Brassicaceae > Brassica > Brassica rapa. The sequence continues at coordinate 1,792,680 of NC_024802.2, forward strand.
AACTTAATATTAGTTACAAAATATTTTAATCTTATAAATAATTTTATTTATCTCAAATATAATCAGTTAAATAAATTTAACTAATAAAACATGCATTTTAATCATTTTAGTGTGTAAAAAATGTTAAAATGACATTTTACATAAAACAGATGGAGTATTTGCTTAGGAGGAAAACTGAAATAATTTATTTATATATTCAAAAAATTTATAAGCCAAAATAATAAATAAGAAAATACGTTAGTAAATGAAATTGAACAGTGCTACTTTGGAGGGTTTTACTAAACATTAGATGAAATGTATTTCATTTTCAATAAATAAACAAAGGAGAAACAAGTCTAACAAAAGAATCAATAAAACAATGATTACACCAAGACCAGAAAAAGATTGTAAACAAACTAATATATATCTCGAGTCCAAAAGTCATATACGATTAGCTTAACTAAAATCACGATTTCTTCAAATCGGATTTTTACATTTTTCTTTGCCTATAAAGTAGTTTCCAAGGTGCACAAGTGAATTTGTACACTTCAAAGATTGGTTTTCACTTTTCACTGCTTGCCTGTCATTTTCCCATGATGCATATCGCACTCCCCATGAAGCACCATAAGGAACCTGGAAAAACAGAGTCTAGAGCAGAGAAACTGCTCCTTTTTATCTACTTTTTTTCTTTGCTGAGTGTGGATGTTAAGCATAGTACATGTACAAGCTATTTCCAGCAGCGCAGGCAATTGAGTTCTCGCTTGGATGCCAAGCAAGATGCAGCAACTTTGTTGCGTAATCAAGAGCATTGCTATTCCCATCGACTCCAGGACTCTCTGATCATGCTTTCACCATTACTCATTTGATGTCAGTTTCTTAAATGAGCAAGGAGAGAAAGAGAGCCACTAACCTCTACTTACAACACGGCTTAGAGCTTTGAATGGACTCGAGGGAACTGGGACATGTCTCCTATGATAAAACAACATCAAACAATTCCATTTCATCAGGATTGAGTAAAAAGGGAAGATCGAGCACATTAGCTCTTCATAGCTTTACTCAAGTTTACCTCGTTGGATTTCTGCTTGCTTCTAAGCTTGCAGTCTCGGTGCTTCCCGGGGAAACACCAAACACACGGAACATATTGCTGGATAGAGAAGGAATCAGTCTTTTGAAAATCTCAAGAACAGAAAATATGCTCTGCTTTTTCAGGGCATACCTGCAAGAACCAGTAGCTGCTTGCAATCCATTGCCACTTATACAACACTCGAACTTATCAAAGATGGAATCATTTTCATATAAATCACAGAGCTGCAAAATGGCAAACGGAAAGAGGAGTACCAATCAGCTATGCATCAACTCATTAATTGTATCTCTCTCAAAGTATATGAAACTTACCTTCGGTTTCAGATGTTCATGAACCTGGAAAGTTGATACCGGACCTGAATCCATGTTAATGTCCCATAACTGATTTGCAAAAACACAAACCTTAAGTTAAGAAGAATCTGAAACCAGACATTGATAGCTTTAAATCTGAAACCTTAAGTGTCATGAAGTCACGGCTAAGTAGACATCTTCTTTCTTTTGCAAATTTCATGTCTGACACTGAAGCAATTATCTCAGTGAAGAACGATTTAGAACCAGCTGCTTATAGTTCCTCAAACCTTACAGAAACAAAAACAATGTTAAGCTTTTTGCTGCTAGACAACTCTTCAGAAATAGCCAGTCTAAAAAAACTTACAATTTGGAATGTGAATCACATAAAGCTGATTGGCGCAAATCAATCAAGCGTATTGAGCCTTTCGAACTGCTATAAGCTAACATGTTGCAATGCGTAGGATGAAACTCTGCTGATGTGATAACCTCTGCAAAAAAGAATGCAGTAGTAGTTACACTTGTAACTTACACATGATTCAGTTGCTTGATGGACGGAAAGAATAGCATAAATCATGGTTTACCAGATAGGTCTTCCATTTTCTCAGGCTTGACATCAACAATATTGAAACTTTGATTGGTAATTTCCAGATTCCAAAGATTTATTCGCAAATCATCAGCAGAAATAAATGTTTCGCCGTCACTATTTTAGTAGAAAAATTATTAGGACCAAAACATTTACAATGGGAGCATATATCTCAAGCTAATATATCAAAAAGAAAGCAAGTAGACTTCTAAATGGATGAATATGAATAACCTACCTATTATTTGAGATGGAATTGATATGATAATCATGAGCATGAGAATATACTCTTCGACATCTAGCCACAGGGCTCGACTCATGGCTAGTTACCTGTATATGTCAAATGAACTATTAGTCTACATATGAGAAATATCAGAATATTAAAATGTTCAAAACAAAATTGTTGAGAGTAGTGTACAACTATCACTGGCAACCGCAGCGATGAGCTGTTCGCTTCAGGTACTTCTCCGTTCACAACCGTTCTTGAAAGATCTGAATTTACATCACAAATCTTCTTGATCTTCTTGTCTTGAACCTGTTAAACTCAAATAAGCAAGAAGAGGATAGAATCAACTCTACATACTCATCTCAACAGGTTACTGACAGAAAACAATTCAAACAGGAACTCTTTACAACATTAAGGATTTAGAACTACCATCTATATATAGTAAGCAAACCCAACAAACAGGCCAGAGCGTTCATATTCCAACATTCTCAAGATTGACTATTAAATTTATCAGATTTATCATTGTACACCCTACGTTTCCAGAAACAAACATTATGTCATTCAGAGGCCAACAAATAAACAAAGGATGTGCTCACCTTCCAAAACTTGATGGTTTTATCGTTTGTGGATAGGAGAAAAAGAGCGCCATTCGCTGTTTGACACCATCTGATTTTGTTTATTTTCTCCTCTATCTCCAAACTCTTGAGATAATCAAACTGGTAGACAAAGAACGATCAACCACGAACATACGTATTAGCACATAATGCATAAGTATGAAAACAGGGTAAGAAGATCATAATATCTCAGGGTCATGACTCTGAAACTCTGTTTTGTAACGAAACTCCAGGTGCCTCAGTGGATAATCTGTCTCTTCAAGATCCCTTCTAGCTCCTCCACTGCTCTGTAATCGATAGCATGCAACAAAAACGTCAAGTTTTTCCCATCTTCTTTCAGAAAAATCGCTTACAACTGACAAGAAGCAGAGACATTACATTATTGGCATCGGTTCTCTCGAAAAGAACAACCCTTCCTCCACGGTCCCCAGTAGCGAGGTGGTCGCCGGAGTTATCAAACTGGATAGCTGAAATCACATCAACTGCAGAGGAAAACACCAGCTACAGTTCTGAGCATTTCAACTACAATTCAGAATAACATTCCTCAACACTCACAACAAAATCGAATCTAGCCACAAAGCATAACGGATACAAAACTTGGCCAAAGATCAAAACTTTCAAATGACCCATCAATGAAAACGTGGTTAATCGAAAGACCCATATATCCAAATTCAAAAACCCTAATTTCAACGATCGAAAATCGATAGCTGAGTTTGTTACCTTTGTTAACTTCTTCACCGGCGCTTCTTTCACCGAAGACCTGAGAGAATCTCCATTCCAGAGGCGGAGATGGGTCTGCTGAAGCCGAGACGACCTCACCGTTCATTCCCTCTCTCTCTCTATGATCCACACACACACTCCTTGATTGGGTTATGTATGTGTCAAGCTAAATGGCTGATCCGACGATCAGGAAATAGCCAGATCAGGACCGTCAGATGCAGCGAATCGATCAAAGGATAGAGTATCAGATGATTCCCTGATATCGACAAAACAAATAAAATCACTACACCACTGTTTCTTCTCTCTCTCTCTCTCTCAACACATGTTATCAAGTGTGGATATTTTGGTTTTATGCTTTATATGGAAGGAGTTTGTAGTTTTTAAAAATTAGAAATTAACATTTTTAATGCAGAAAAATCACATTTATGTGACAATAAAATATATAAAAAAACTTAGTGGATACAGATTTTTTAAATTTTAGTTGTTTTAAGCATCTTCAATAGCAGTATCATGAGGAATTTTTAGTATTTAAAAAAATGAAATTAAAAGAGAAAATGAGCAAAGTTCTTATTTATGAATTCTTAAAAAACTATGAGATACTAAAAAACATGTCATCCAAAAAGTTGATTAACTAATTTAAAGAAAATAAAACATAAAACATAAATAATAATTATAATATTAATACTTTTTTTATTTTGGAAACCTTCACCATTGGATGTGCTTATGATAAAATTCTCTGTTCACAGTATTCAGTTGTTTTTATCCGTTTATGTCAGTGGAAATGTTCATTTTCTCACATGAATAGGCAGTTATTTCCACATTTTTGATATGGAGTATATAAAGACACTAATAATATGATAACTATGTCTTGACTCGGAAATCTTTTGATTTTTTGGTTATTGCCAATGTAACTTGTTTTTGATTTAAATATTCAATCTGATTAAACATCAATTTTGTATGGAGGCACAGTCACTGTTTAACTCATTAACAGGTGTTCGCTCTCTTTATACTCTCTCGTCTTTGGCTCTCTTACGCATTAGTACCGAAAAGGAGCGCAGATCATTCACACTCGTGTCCATCCGTTGGCCTTCCTAGATTGGTGGTTAACTAGCTCGAGTGAAGGATAGGGGTGGATCCAACAACTTATTGAATATGGGGCACCCGTTATAAAGAATAAATACAATAAGGGCATTTAGATAAACTGTAAGCTAATTATTGAAGAAAATACGAAAGTTAGTGTGGAGCAAGTGCCACACCTAAGTCCACTCTGCGTCCGACCCCGCGTGAAGTAATGCAAAATCTGTTTATCATACAGGTTGTGGTTTACAAGAAAACAAACAAAGGTGTCCTTCAATGATAACATTCCTAAAGCTCCATCGAGGAAAATATTGAGGAAAGAAGACAAAACATGTTTGAATGTTTATATACATACGACTGTTTGGTCAATGCATGTTTCTTTTTTTGCATGTTTCTCATACGAAGGAGATGAACTCATACGAATCAATCAATGCATGTTTCTTTTTTTGCTCTTGTTATCTTCTGATTCATGTAATGAGCCTTTGTAACAAATGTGGTTATTTTGGGTTTCATGTAACTTGTACTAGAGAAAACCACCAGACCTTCTCCACAAAATAAGCTACTCGGATTATGCGATTTTGTTTATACAGTCTTTAGTTATAGACGACTGTCCTCTTGAGAGTGAGACTGTCAGACAAGACATAATCAACTCCTCAACACTCATTGTCCTATTATCAAAATTTCATGATTCTCATAACACTTTGCCAGAAAAACAAGTAAACTAGTTCAGCTTAGAGAGTGCAGAGCATTACAAAAAGCCAGAGACATGGTTATGAGTAGGATTCGGGATGGTCAAGGATTGCACAAATGATTTCTTAGAACCAACCAATGACTCCCCCTCCTGAACTACTTGGTGAAACAAAACAATTACGTAATAAGATTTGGAACCTCATTGAGAGAGAAGTGGAAACACAGAGGGAAACATAGAATCAAAACATTAGTAGGAGTTACGAGAGTTGCTTTGCCTTCAGTTACACACAAGACAATGACATAGTTTGTCTACTCAAGCTTTAGTGTAGGAACATTATCAGACAAAACTAAACCATGATCACTCAAGCCATTAACCATAAATAGATAGAAAAGAACAAAGAAAAGACATAACCTTTATGAGAATTCAACAAAAGCTACAGTTTGGGATGATACAAAGCAAAAGTCATTGCCCTTCTTGATAAAAGTTACGCAAAGCTTACGCAAAAATTGGACAACATTCAAGAACAAAGTAAACCAAGAACTCAAAAGTACAAAGACACTGACCAACAAGGCAACAACCAGTTGACGAACGCTACGTCGTTGGGGAGGAAGAAGACGAAGACAGAGTACGAGGAGGAGGAGGAGGTAAGAGCTGATGCAGATTCTGCGGAGACCTGTTCTGCCCCTGACCCACAGCCCTCCGTATGAACGGATGCTGCAAAAGCTGAGTCGCAGTCATCCTCCTCGCCGGCTCCCTCCGCAAGCAGCACGAGATAAAATTCCGAAAATCCGGAGACGCAGTCGCCGGAGCCTCCGGCGGCTGCGACATACAGATAGCACACATAAGACTCGCCCAGTCCCCCTGCCTACTCACGTTGAAAGGAAACCTCCCAAGGTAAAACTCAAGAATGCTAACACCTAAGCTCCAGATATCGCCAGCGTAACCGTCGTACCTCCCTTGGTTCAAATCAGTATTAATCCTCTCAGGACTCATGTACGCAATCGTGCCAACGGAGGAGTTGCACGGATCCATGGTCTGCGCCAAGATCCTACTCACTCCGAAGTCAGCAATCTTGACTATTTTATCCGAGTTGATTAGCAGATTCGAGGGCTTGATATCTCTATGGACTATATGGCGGCCGTGGAGATACGCTAAGCCGTTCAAGATCTGGTGAGAGAGGTGAGCCAAGTCGCGCTCGTTCGACACGTGGCGGTTCTCTAAAGAACCGCCGTCCATGAACTCGAGGAGGACCTGGATCTCGCCGTTCTGGTCGAACATCTCGTGGCACTTGACGATGTTCTGGTGGTTCACGTCTCGGAGGATCTCGATCTCTCGGCAGATCTGGCGGCGGACGTTCTCCTCGTGGTTTCCGTAGATCACCTTGAGCGCGTACTCGCGGGAGGTGGGACGGTGTGTCACTTTGTACACCGTCCCGCCTGCTCCGCTCCCGATCCGGTTCCCACGCTCTAGATCTGAGTAGTTTTTCGGAGCGGAGGATCCGGCGGAGGAAGGAGCGGAGGAGGAGGAGGAGGAGCCGGAGGATGTCGGTGGGAGGGGGAGAGGGACGGCGAGGGAGACGTCGCGCTGAGGGAGAGGTAAGGAGAGGTCTGGGCGGCGGCGGGGACGGCTCTTAACCGGAGCGGATTGAACCGGTTTCATCGCTTCGGTTAAGCGCTGGTTTTCGCGATCCGGAGATTCGAGAGTTATGATGGAGGAGGAGAAGGAGTCGTCGTCGTCTTCTTCGTCGTCTTCTAGGGTTTTGATTGGTTCTTCGAAGCAGCGATCAAAAATCGAAAAGGGAGTGAAGGTTCCTTCGTCGAAAGAAAGTGAGAGGACACTGAAAAGGAACGTTTTATTATTAATTTTTTGGGAAATTAAAATTGTTAAAATCGAGAGACAATGATGTCGACGAAAAGGTATCTACGCGATGCGTGAGCGCGTGGGAGGCACTTGCAAGCACTGGCCACTGGCTTTGTTGAGTTTTACTTGCACGTTGTTTTTCTAGTTTTATGATAAAAAAAATTAAGAAGCAATTCTCAATAAACATTCCATTATTGGTATATATGCATTATAAGTAAATAAATCTACCAATTTTAGAAAAATACATTATGATACACATCCCTTATATATCTATCTTATTAAAACTCAAGTACAAAATTGGAGTGTTTGGAGATTTGAATAGGACTATTAAAAAATTTAGAGTGTTTGGAAACATGGATTGCAGTCTTTTAAAAAAAAATATTTTTATTTGAAAACAAGGATAGTAGTATTAAGAAAAAAAGTAATGGGCTTATGTTTTTTAAGAAAATTGAAAGTTATCTAGGCCACTTTTAAAATATACCAAAATGGGTCAATCTAATTGCCTAATTTTTTTTTCTAAACTAACCATAAAACAAAATTTAAACTTTATATACATATTTCAAATCAAAATAATAATTCAAATTTGATTTATATCAAAAATTGATTCAGAAATATACATATATTCAAAAATAGATTTTTACTAAACTATTTTTCAATAACCATTATAAAAAAATATTGTCAATATATATAAGAAAAATATAATACAAAGCCTAATTTGAAATACCAACTCAAATTATGGTTTTTATATTTCATATTAAGTTTAAAAAATATAATATATGTAATTATTTATATGATAGTATGTATAAAATACTATTAATTATATGATTACTTATATGATGGTACATATAAAATACGATTAATTATATGATGATAAAATACGATATATAATAATGACTAGGGATGGGCTTTTGGGTACCCTTACGGGTTTGGTTCTGATCGGTTTGTATTTCGGGTTTTCGGGGTCTAAGATTTCAGCCTTATTAGAATGTTTCTAAATTTTGGTTTGAGTTCGATTTGGATCTTTGCGGGTTTGGTTTGGGTTTGGATAACTAATTTAAATTATTTTTAAAATCTTAAATCATTATATATTTTAAAATCTTAAAATCAAAATGTATAAATAAAATAATATATTACGTATAAATTTGAATAACATACGTTATAATACTTAAGCTTAACATATCAATTGGCTTGATTTAAAATTTTGGATACGGAATCAATAATTATTTTAAGTATTTTTGGTGATTTGAGTATACTTTAACTATTTCAGATATTTACTTTTGACTATCTATATATATTTTCAAGTATTTAAACCAATTTAAAAGTATCATTTTTGATGTTTCATATACGTTAAATCTAAAAATAATTAATATATATAAGTATATAAATCTATTTTTAGATAAATTTGGATATCCAAATACTTCGGTTCGGATCAGATTCGGTTCTCTAAATAACAAAATTTTGAATAATTCGAATATTTAATCAATTTATGTTCGGGTTTGGTACTATATTTTTGGATCGGTATCGGTTATGTTCTTCGGATTCATTTTTCCAAATCCTAATAATTACATGAAAAACAAATATTAACATATTTTTCAAAATATACACCCGCGCGCCTGCGCGGGTCAAAATCTAGTATTTCATTATAACTAAATAAATCTATCAATTTTGGGAATATCTATTATGATATACATCCTTTATATATTTAACTAGGATTTGACATGCATCTTCGAAAACGCATAATCTATTTCATTTTAAAGTTCTAAAAGTATTTTTAATGATAAAATTATGTGTTTCTATATAAGATGATCTAATGTATTTACAATTTTGAAAAATATTCATATAGTCATGAATCATAATATAAAAAATAATATACTGATACACATAGAAATTAATTTTTAAGATTTTAAAATATAAGTATAAAATTATTTGTTTCTATTCTTAAAACAGATTAAAAACGTTTGGAATGGGTTTCAAAAGTGAGATTGTCGACTCATGCATGTACACATTAATTTTTTTTTTGTCATGGCATGTACACATTAATATTTTGGGTTTACTCCAATTTTCACGCTAGGTATATAAATTAGTTTAAATTTTCGAATTGAATGATATTGCTTTGTAACCAAGTTTTTAAAATAGTATAGATTTCGATACTTAGCATAAGCTATTCTATTAAAATAGAAGTCATGAATTCTTTTATGTGTGATTGTTTAGTTTGGACCCACCTTTAATTTTTTTATTAAATGTATTTTATTAAAACTAATAGCACATAGAATCTTTGAATTACTTTAATCATATATCTTTTGATATCTTTATATTTTAAATATAAAATATGTATTAAAAATCTAAAAAATCTGTTTAAAAATATTTTAACCAGATCTTAGTTTTCAAAAATTAAATATGAATATTTACACTAATTTTGAAATTAATTTTGAAACATTATTATAAATTAGTATATTCAGTTATCGTTTATAAAACAAAAAATAAAAGTTATATCATATTTTTATCTATTATATAATCATAATCAATCATACAAAAGGAAATTATTATATTGAGCTAAATATGGTAAATTATATTAAATTTATATATAATTTATTTTCATAATTATAAATATTTATGTTCAAAAATATAATACGTTGCTAAGACGGTTTAACATTAGCAAACTTTTATTTTTTTTGATCAAAAACATTAACAAACTATATAATACAAATAAATTAATATTTTCTAACTAAAAGATTTTAAAATTTCTTTCTTTAAGACGGTTTAATATTAACGTTGGTAAGACGGTTTAACATTAACAAACTTTCTTTAAAATTTTATCAACTTTTACATAAATTAAATGTAATACTTTATATTTTTATTTGAATACAAATAAATAATTTTTTTTAATATTTTCTAACTAAAAGAAAAACCAAAAAATAATAGATAAAAATAAATATTTAATTTCTTTTAATATGTGTGAACAACCTTAAACATTATATATTTATATCAAGAGGGAGTATAAACTAAAATATTTAAGAATAAAAATAAAAAAATCTAGTAATGATTGATATCCTAGATAAAAATATCAAGTATATTAAGAATCTTTAAAAAATCGGCTGGTTAAGAATATACTTGAAACAAACAAAAAAATGAATTCGAACTTTAGAACCAACCATAAATAACGAAGGAAATAATTAAGTATTTATGGTAAACTTACAATTAGCGTTAGACGTTACCCGTTCAGGTACGGATCGAGTATTCAAATTTTCGGGTATTTTGGTACATGAGTATAAAACATGTTTGGGTATTTCTATAATTCAGGTCGGATTCGGGTATTTTAGTTTGGGTTTGGTTATTTTGGGTTGGGTTCGGATATTGAAATTTTGAAAGAAAAGTAATTATTTTTTTCATTTTTAGGTTTATTCTATTTAAAAACATAGTTTTCACTTAACTGGTTTTTTATTTTTTAATAGATTGAATTATTGATAGATTTGGATATAACATTTCAAAAATAAATAAACATTAATTTGGCTATTGTTTTGAAATTTTGAATGTAACTTATGTTAATACATGAAACAAAAAACGTGACATACATTTTAATTGAGTGACAAATCATTTTCTCTGTAATTATATGCATATTATACGATCTTAAAGTACGTGTAACATCAATATACATATTTTAAATAAAATGAGAGATGTAAACAAGAAATATAAGGGTAATTATACATATGTTTGGTATCTTTGGATATCCATTCGGGTTCGGATATTATCCGTTCGGGTTCGGATATCTAATCTCTCCTAAATCAATATCCGTTCGAGTATTTTGCTATTTTGGTTCGGATTCTTTGGATCAGGTTCGGATACATGTTCGGGTATCGGGTAAAATGTCCAATTAAAAATGATACTATAAATGTGGTATTTTTGACAATTTCCCATATTAGATTAATAATTTATATTCTTACTATTTCATGAATGTATTATAAATTTAAAATGTGATATTTGTAGCATGCTTTATATGATTATTTTGTTTATACCTAATGTCTATGAAAAATAAAATATTCAAAAAGATTTTGAAACTTATTCTCTAGTTTTTTTCTTTCTTTATAATCTATAATAATCTTTAAGTATCTATAATAAGATTTATTAGTTAAAAAGCAGTTACAATGTATTCTCTAAATTTTTCATTTACTTATTATTTATATTTAATAATTAAATATTTATAGTGGGGTTTGCAAGTCAAAAATCCACTGCAATCAAGTGATATCTTCTTTCTTATATTAGTTGAATTTTGGGAAACTGCCACAAATAATGATTTATTATATATATAGAGAAAAAGGATATAAGAGTCTTTTGTCACTTAATGAAAAATGTATTTTTGAAAATGTTTCTTTAGTGGTGATAAAAATGAAAAGTGATATCATAAAAGTTGTAAACATGAAATTTCCCCTTGAATTTATCAATTTTGGTGCACACTACTCCCGAAATATTATCCTTTAGTTATTATTCAAATTTAACTTTACTAACAGTATATTCCAAAATATAATAGTATTATATAAGTAAAAATAAAGAGTCATTTTTACTTGCAGTATTTGATTTTGATCATATATGCATTACATAAATAATTTTATGACATAATGTGTTATTTTGCTTCTAGTTTAATATTAATATTTAAAATTGTATATTTAATAAAATTAATTAATATTGCTGTAATATTTTTATACATGTGCTAGTTATTTATAAAAGTTTTATGAATTTAAATTGATTTTATCAAATAAAAGGACTAAGGTATAAAATACAAATAATTTTGAAACTAAAGTTAAAGTTTTTCTAAGAACACATTTAAATTTGAGAAATTGTCACAAATATCACATTCATAGTACCACTTTTCATGTTTACACTAATCACTTTTACCATCATTTTTAATGAAGGGTAAAAGACATTTATGCCCTAACCCTATCGTTAACTAATCTAAACTTAGAGTTTAGAGTTGAAAGATGAGGTAAGGTATGATATAGTTTTTGGAATGTGAAATTTATGATTCTAATAAATATATAAATATATACTTAAAAAATTAAAAAATAGTTTCAAACATAATGTTTTATTTTCAAAAATAAATTTTGAATAACAAAATAAATAAAAAATTCGAAAAAATAAATTTATAAAAAAATTCGAATTTAATAAAAGTATGATTTGAAAACATAATTTTTTAATCATCATTTTTTACCTTTTTATTTATTTTAACTAATTATGTATTATATATAGAGTAAGCAAGGGTATAAGACTATTTTGCCACTTAATTAAAATTTGATTTGAAAATGTCCATTTAACGGTGTAAAAATGAATAATAGTACCATGAAAATGGTAAACATGAAATTTTCTTTTTAAATTTCAAATATAGAATTTTGCAAACTCTAAATAAAATTTTTTTTTGAAGAGATTAACATCCTAAGCAAATCGTTTCTCTATAAAATATTTACTTGAACTATTATTATAGCATTCCAGTCTTGGTAGGTGCATTATAGTTAAATAAAAACGAACATTTTGGGAAAATCCATTACAGTAGTGCATTATTAACGTTGTGAATCATCCCCGTTTTAAATGTTTTTTGAGATTATATGCCAAAGCTCAATTGTTTTTTTGGAACAATTGTAATTTTTTTTCTTTCTAATTAAATAATTTTTCTTTCTTTGTTTCTGGTAAATCAAATAAAATCTTAATGGTATGAATTAGTATATATAACGTATGATTATATTCTTGGACAAAACAAAACATATATGCGTGCTTTTGGTTCAGTAACACCTTTTTCTATTAACTTATGACGAGAGTGTATTGGTTAAACTCTCATGTGCTGAGTCCTACGCTCTTTTAACGGTTCTGTCACATTCATCAACTTGCCTTTTAGCTATAAGAAGAGTAGGAATTTTTATTTTTAAAAAATGCAAAGAGTTTTGGACGCAAAACAAAAGGATAAACATAAAGAATTGTCCTTTGATTATTAAGATAGGAATGAGGGTATCTCACTCAACCTTCATTGCCATTGCTAACAATCTCAAAGTAGATAGAAAAAAATCATCTTTGTTGCAGAGGTAACACAACAGTTTCTTGCTCCCGCACCGTTATTAACCTTAAACGTTAAAAATTTCAAACTCCAGGTGTGTCTGAACGCAAAACTGTCAAGAAAAAGCAAACATGTGAGAATGATGGATAGACTAATACAGAGCTGGTAAAGCTGATACATTTGCAGATCGATTTGTTGAATTACAAATATAAATAACAAAATCATAGTCACTAGAAAAATAAAGAACTTGTGAAACGATACATTTTCAGATAGGACATAAATGTGTACAAAACTGACAAAACCATTGTCTCAAATAAAAACAAAGCATAACTTTCATTCAAGCTTCAATCTAAAATGCAAGATATCCGCAATTTCTTTTTACTATAATCTTTTTCATGTTTTCGCTTCTCAAATGAAATTGAGAAATTCAAACAAAATATTGAATTTGATCAGACAGCATGTGATCAGATCAACATGAATGTTTTAAAACTTTGTAATCGGAGATAAAATTGCAGATATACTCATCACAACATGATTCAACTAGAAAGAAAAGAGACATACTTGGTTTCTCAGGCTTTCCATCAGCCCATTTGGAGATAGAGAAGTGAACCTTCTCGCGACTTAGGGCTTCTTCTTTGAAAGGCTCCTTCAGACAATTCCTGACCAGATTCGCACAAATGTTCGAGTACGTTATATAAGTCATCCCCGCCGCTCTCCAGAACGGAACCGCCGCGCTCGATGCCATCTCCTCCGATCTTCCTTTTATCTTACTTCGTCCCGATCCTTCTGTTTCTGGAAAATAGGTAGATATATATAGACTGGTTCTTGTGCCCTATTAATAGCAATCCTTTCACTTGTACTAAGCCCATTAGGCATTAATCAAATAATATAATCAACCACTAAAATCCATAAAGAGATTATTAGTAGCTTTTTTTTTGAACAAAGATTATTGATATTGAGCATTTTATTTCCTAAGTATTTTCGATCCGCATATTTCTCAACTAACAGTTGCAGGCACAAAATTAAGAATGACATAGTCAATTGTTAACTGATTAACCAAAAATTAACAGTTTTCGTCAAATTTTAACAATTGACTATTTAAATCATAATTTTTCCGTAGTCAACCATTAGTTGAAGAATAAATATGCGAATACAATACTTGAGTATTTAATTTACCTATTGCAAATAATTGAGAAATTAAAACTCATTATTTTTGTTATGTTCTTAATAAGATTTAAAGTCTTGAACACTAAACTCTTTTAAGAAATCATAATTTAAAAAAATGTTAAGTTAGATATGACCAATAAACGATATATTTACCTTTAGAAGGAGATTTTTGAGATGTTTTAGTTTATACAATGGCATGTAAAACAATACAAAATAACTATAGTTACGATATATTGCTTGTTGATGTACTTTATGTTATAAAATCACCTCTAGATTTTTAAAATAAATCTTAATTAAAAAGATTCTCAAGTTATATAAAACCATTATAAAAGATATCTAATCTAAAGACACATAAAATAATATAAGATAATTACATTTGCATTGTATTGCTCATGCACAACATATGATTATCTAAAGTAAAGATAATTACATATAATTGTCTAAATTTGAGATCCAATGTACAACATATGATTGCCTAAACCAAACGAAATCATCTAGAGACGATTTTATAAACATGATGTACATCAGTAATAAGATGCAACATTAATTATTTTGTATTGTTTTATATGTCATTGTAAAAAACTCAAAAATCTCATTCTGAAGGTACAAATCTTGTATATTTATTTTATCTAATTTGAGAAAAAATTTCATTTTGTGTTTTTTAATGGATTGGTGTTTTTAATTTCTCAAGTATCTACAATCGGAAAATAAAAACTGAAGTATTGTATGTAAATATTTATTCCTTAACAAATCATTTACTGCACAAAACTATTATTAGAATTGTTGATCGTTAAAAAGATGACGGAAACCGTTAGTTTTCTGTTAATGAGTTAATGGTTGACTATTTTATTCTCAATTTTGCTCAGTCAATTTTTAGTTGGAGGACAATTCTTCGCAACTAATACTTGAATATTAAAGTAGGAAAATAAAGTGTCCATTTTTCCCTTTATCAGGCCTAGGAAATTAATTGGTTTATACTCGCTATTTGATTCGTACTGATTTGAAAAGACAAGTAATAAATCTGAAAATCTTATTACTTGCAAGTATAAGTCACATATCAAATTTCACTATTGTATGATATTTGGTTTGTTACTTACTTCATTACTTGTTACTCAATCTGAAAATATGTATTACCCTAAAAATATGTGTTACTCATTGAAATATTTGTTTTACTAATTATATTGTAATAAAATAAAATAAAATTTTGTTTTAGGTATTTAATGTAATATGTACTTATTTCATATGAATCATGTACACTCACTTAATCATATTACTTGAACGGACTAAACATTTATCCTATACTAAAAGGTGAATATGGAGTGTTTCTAGCCTGTCCACGTAGGCTAATATATTTGACCAATCAAACACAAGTTTTATGACATGTCATTAGGTCAACACATTAACATTCGGCAAAATCGATTCCTTTCTCTTTCTTCTCAGTTTTTCTGCAAAATCTATTCTCAACTTTTGATTTTCTATTCAAAAGTCAGCTCATTGATTCCTCTTCCTTTCTTCTCTCCTTCTCTACAAAACCTTTACCATACCCAAAAGTCACTTTTTTAAAAAACTTTAGGCATGTGAACTCTTATTATGTAGTCGACTTTTGTGTGGTTCTCTTAGAAATCCTATTTCTGGATTTATGATTTTGGAAATTGGAATTTTGTTTTTCGTAGTTGTAAGATGGCGAACACATGAGAAATGGGTTATAGGCGTTTCAGACAAAAAAAAAAAGAAACAAGAGAAGGAGAATCACGATAAGTTACAAAGAGATCTACATCTCCTTATTTCCCATGTTCTCCTTTAATACCCTTTGAGCTTCATAATTCCTCTGTCAGGACAGAGACAAGAAAACAAAACAGGGTTATGCAGATAAACGAAGGAAACATCTTGAGTTTACTACAACCAACCGCAAATGAACATTACTGGTCACATCGATCTCGGTAGAGTTCTGAGAGGCCGTCGCCGCGAGGTCATGGGGAAGACGAGGTGCGAGGAGTGGAAGCTTCGAAGATTACCACGGCGGATTCGTTCGGTGCTATTGTTTTGGGTGGTACCTTTGATCGATTGCACGATGGGCATCAATCACGATCTCTTCATCCGATCTGAAATCAATCCACCGTGTCTCACCTGCCATCATTGCGTGAAGACAGAGTCGTTGCCGTGACGTTCGATATTCACTTCACCACTTCTGGTCTATCAAGGCGTGATGGTTTAGGAGTGCATTTCAATCAACTTAATTATGCTTCTGCTCCTTACCTCTGTTGCCAGAACTGTAAAGAAATGCTTCTGCGAGAGATCGAGTCTTCTGCGTTTTCAGGGGCAAGCAACAACAGATCAGCTATAGTCCTCCTGATCCAGTCAAGCTTTTATCCACTTCCCTCTACAAACGGTTTCTCAGCTCTCTTAATTTAGATGGATAGGTGAAAACATCAAATCTCATCATTCATGCAATGTTTTTGCTGATAAATACTCCCATTCTGTTTGCTATTGTAAAGCAGGAGAATTTATGAAACGATTTTATATGCAGGAGAAGGTAGAGCCATAAAGGAAACGAATGGATCAAGCATAGGAGTTAAGGCACCCGTAGTAGAAGGAATTGTTTTGTCTGAGTTTCTTGATCTGGAAGTACAATGGTCTGCAAGAGAAGAAACACTGATGGACTATCAGTGCATAATAAAACACTCTGAATCTAGGATGAATCACTGTCTGGATGACATGAGAATCTTAGTTTATTTTCGAGACGAGATGTGCAGGATAGTGTTTCTTTAATCTATAAACATTAATCTATGAATGAGATGATATCATATATATAATCAATGGTTTAGTTTGTTTGCTTTGAGTTTTGTTTTTACATCTCCTAATACTAGACTCAAACAAGCTTTGTTGGTAGGGTGGTGAGGACCATCCATATGATGAGGGGCTGCTAATCTCTCTCTGGACTCAAACCCAATTGTAAACAACATTGGTCCAGATAACACCAACAGGTGTGATGCTGCTGCAACCATCGAAGGCTGTTCAGAAGTGTCCAAACCGATTCCTCCGCAAACTGTTCCGCTGGTCAACACGAAGAAACTATAAAGGATCTTGATCACTCCAACTATGGAGACAAGGTCCAGATCTTAAGAAACTATAAAAGATCCTGATCACTCCAACTATGGAGACAATGAAGCTGGCCAAAAGTTTCCCAATTCCATTTCCAGTTCCCAAGTATTTACAATTTACTGAATAAGTCATTGTCTTTCAACTTCTTAATTAATCAGTTCTGGTTTCGTTTGTTCAAGTACAATTGGTACACATGGTAATTTTAGTATTTATGTTGATATAAAACTTTTTTGTTAACCAGAACAGATGTAGTTTGTTTAGTATTTGGTTAACAATACGAACCCAAAAATATGGTTAACAAATACTAAAAAGCATATTTGTGGCAGTTAAAATTATATAGCTACGATAAAAAAACAATATATTACAATAAACAGATGTAGTTTTTTTATATATTATAATTAAGCAAGAGATGTAATAATGGAGATTAAAGTATATAGCTGAAAAGTTACAGCAATACACACTAATTCGATATGAAATAAAAAAGAGCATATAAAATAAATTAATTACTCTCTTAATAAAAAAATACTGTTTTCTTCAAAGAATCATAACTATGCATGGTATTATACAAATTAGTCAACACCTTTGATTCTCAATATTATAGAGCATATATAAGTAAATAATTCATAAAAATAATTGCTCAAACATAATATATAACCAATTTAAAACAAAGTCAACTCAAATATTTGAGGAAGCTTATATCCAAAGCGTAGCGGAAAGTTTAAATTTATATATTAACAACAAATATATAATATTTAAAGAGCATATACAAGTAAATAATTCATCAAAATAATTGTTCAAACATAATATATAACCAATCTACTAAAACAAAATCAAATCAAATATTTAAGGAAGCTTACATCCTGAGCGTAGCGAAAAATTTAAATTTATATATTAACTCAAATATAGAAGTAATTGAGTATACATTCAGATCAATTACTTCTATAAATTTTAAAAGATATATACATATATATATATATATATATATTTGAAAAGGACAAAATGATTTGTACTTTCTGATCAAAAACCAAGCTTACATCTTCTATAATTCATTTGTGATATGATTGATCTGAGAACAAAATGATGTGTACTACCTTACTGCTTCTAATTTGTTCCAAGTCATGAAGGGAACATCTGCACTTTTTTGTGAAATTGCAGGTTTGCTTTGCTCTCCGTGTTAAGACCCAAGATCAATTCAGATGTGTAATTCAGAGAGTTTTATATGGTTCTCTGCGGCAAGATAAAGTACAAGAAAATTATTTTGTCAGAGATATATACATATTTTACAATATGGAAATTGTGAATGATGTAGCTGAGATGATATAACAGTATTATATTTTTTTTTAAACACAAATTTTATTCATAAATGGAAACATCATAGTAAATTAACCAAATGTGCATTCTAAATACTTAAAGAGGTAAGTGCATAAATTAAATGTTATAAAGTATACAGAGGTGATAGTATAGAAAAGTTAATAGAGAATTTTATAATTTATTTGGCTCTGCACACATAATTATCTTTAACAGGTAACTTTTAATAAATCAAATTACAAAAGTTCTCATCATGTTTTATTTACAACAAAATAATGAAAAGTTAATAAGACAACCTATACTAATATGAAAATATTTTTCGGACCAATATATTTCTTTTGTTTTAAGATGAAAATAACAATAATTCCACAAAAAATACGTCAACAGAAAAACAAATTCAATTAAAATATACATCGAACTCAAAACATACAGCACACCATATTATTTAACTACTCTTAAAAGAAAAATTTAAAGCATATAGTTTTTAGCCACAATTGAAAAATATCTCAAACAAAAAATACCATTCTAAAAATAACTAATAACCTAATTGTAAAGAGTATGATTTTTTTAAAATAATTCAATAGCATAAAAATAATTCTGAAAATAAGAATGTAATTTACAATAAAAAATCTGCGTGAAACACAAAAAATACGAGAAACTGACAAAATATTATAAAAATAGAATAAGTCACATAATTTTAAAATACTTTTAAAAATTAATTGAGAAAATATAATAAATAGAAATAAAATAATTAATTTAAAAAAATAAATGAAAATTGTATTTATATAATAACCTATTACATGTAAACAAAATATTATTAAGTACGCTTTTTTTTTTAGAAAAAAGAGGGTTTTATATTTTAATTAGGTTATTGGAGTATTTTTTTTTCTTTTTCGTGAATTTATTCGAGATGAGATTCCGATCTTTTAAACTAAGATAATTTATGTTCTATATATAATTATATATTTTTTACATAACTTTAAAATCTAGGACTTGATTCTTCATATTTTATGAGGTAATTGTGTTACATAAAATAGAAATACTTACTTCAAACTAAAAATATAAAAAAGAATCAAATTTAAAAAGTAGTATATAAAATTTAATATACAAAAATTCACATACAAATAAAAATGATAAATCTAACAAATTTAAATATATTATCCGCGCGTAACGCGGAGAAATGATCTAGTTGGAGTAACAAGTATATTTATTCCACATTCAGCTGTACTTATAAGTTTTGTACATTTAGTTTTGAAATATTAAGCCTAAATAAATATCAAATATTAAGAAATAATTTGTAAGTATTTAAAATATATGCAAGTATTCGACTAATTAAATAAAGTACAAGTACAATAAAAAAATTTGAATACTTACAAGAGACAAATCAAGTAACAAGTACGACAAAGAAAAATATAAGTACTTAATTTGCGGTCATGCCTAACTTGAATAGATGTATAGTGTATTTGTATATGTGACACCTTACACAAGGTAGATACTTTTTTTATTAACATACGAGTATTCCAAATTTATAGAATGGTCCAAATTAATCTCTAAAATGAGATACAATCCACAGATAGGTCACATATTTGGATATTCAAATGAGGCATACAACATGATTTAAATCTATGTGGCCATACAAGTTTAGTGTCGTCGGATTGTTTTAGAATGAATATATTCATAATTGTAAAATTTCAACGAATCACTGTATGTTAAGAAAAAACTATAATGATTCAACTTTACATTCACATTTTGTAACTTTTTGTGTTATATATACATATTTGTATGTAAATGTGGTATACATATCTAATCTTCCCCTTTTCAATTTGTGGAATACTTTATGTTATATAATTTATACTTTAGTAAATGTGGTATATTTATTATTATTTTTGGTCAAGGTGGAATATCTATTTATATAACGAATTTTTAATTTGGTGTACAAATAAAATCTGATATCCTTCTTTTTTCAATACAAGTGATTTGAAAAAGAAATATTTCACAATGTAAATTGTTTTCAAAGCCTAATGCAAAATAATGTAATAGAATAATATTTAAACAAAAAAAGAAAAAAAAAGCTAAACCAAAAATATAATTTATCATTGGTCATTTTTTTTACTTCATTAAATGTTAAAAACAAAAGATACCTTTCTTAATACTTGTGATTTTAATCAAAATTACCTACACTTTGTAATAGAGAGACTAGGTGAGGGCATTCCGCGTTCGAGTACCCATTCAAGTTTAGTTTGGGTCTATTCAGATTTCAGATTTTTGGGATTAAAAATTTTAGACTCATTCGGGTATTTACAAATTTCATATTTGATTCGTTTCAGATCTTTGCGGGTTCACTTCAGGTTCGGATAACCATTTAAATTATTTTAAAACCTAAAAATAAAATAATATTTTTCTGATAAATTTGAATAATATATGCAAAAAATTACCTAAAATTAACATATAATTGGTTTGTCTTGAATATTTAGATTGAGAATCATTAGATATTTTAAGTATTTTTGGTATTTTACGTATTATTTAGCTATTTTAGCCATTTACTTTAGACTATTTATATATACTTTTAAGTATTTGGACAATTTCAAAATATCATACATACTTTAGATATTTTATATATATTAAATCTAAAAATAATTAACATATTTAAGTATATATTTCTATTTCATATACATTTAGTTACCAAAATTCTTCGGATCAGGTCGGATTCGGATCCGGTTCTTTAGATACCAAAATTTTGAATTCATTAGGATATTTAACCAATTTCAGTTTGGATTCATTATTACTGGATTCGGTTCGGTTCTTTGGATTCAAATTTTTTTTTTTTTGCCCAGCTCTAAAAAAGACTAACTTTTTTTTGTATACTATTCATTGGTATTTATTTGGTGCAATAAATAAATATTTTTTGAGTAAAACTTAATTGTACTCAAATAATGCAAACTTGATTACTACAGACACCGAGTCAATTGTCAAATTTTATATACCATTAATGCAAGATTCTATTAGCAAATTAAGAAATATATTTACAAGATCATAATTAATTATTTAGGACAATTAAGGAAATATAATAAATGGATAGAATAGAGCATATAATAGAAGACATATATGCTTTTGTCAAATATTTTCAGTCTAGTTTTTGATTTTTCTAAACTCTATCTACATCTTTAACACATCTACAGAATTGATAAATGCATGGTGGCTTATGCAAAAAAAAAAACTTATTGTATTCTCTAGTACAAAAAAAGTTATCCCGTGTTTTGGAAGTACGAATAAAAAGCTAGTATAAATGCAAGATTCTATTAGTAAATTAAGATATATATTTACAAGATGATAATAATTATTTATAAAAAATTAAGGAAATATTACAAATGGATTTTGACAAAATTTGCTTTTCAACACCCCTCACTTGGTAAGTAATAGTTGAAGATAAGCTTTCGTTTACAGTTTTGGTTTTGATATGATACAATTCTGGTTTAACCGAAATCAAAATCGGTACAGGTCCGGTTTAATCAAAATCAACTAGTTGATTTAAATACCATAATCAACGGTGAGAGTGTCGGTGGCTGTGTTACGGGTCTGTAGATAGAGAGAGCGTAAGGCAAAGACTTAAACACTCACTTATATAAAAAACAAAATATCTTTTAGACAAAATCATCAAAAGGGACTCAGATTCGTGAAATCTTGTCTCTTTTTTCTTTCTTTTGTCCTTTTAAACCAGTCCCTAATCTCTCCTCAATTGAAGGGAGAGTGTAAGAAGAAGAAGAAGAAGAACACAATGGGTGTGGATTTGAGACAAGTGGTGGCTGGAATCCTCACCATTACCATGTTCGTAATGCTCGGACAAATGCTTCATAGAGATTACTTTGATGCTAATCAGGTACTTAACCCAAATGTGTCTGTTAATGTCAGATCTGGTTTATACAAGTCTTAGGGTTGATTAGAGTTTTATTCATTCTGGGTCGAGTTTGGATGTTGCGTTGTTGTTAAAGACTCAAACTTTGGAGAGAATGATTCTGAAAGTTTCAACCTTTAGCTAAAAACTCCAAATGCTTGTCTTTGTGTGTTTGTGCTTTTTGCAGGTTCAAGGAGATGCACATGATATTGAGTTCCATGGATCAAAAGTATCTCTGGAAGATGGACTTGTTAGATCAAGTGAAGGGACTAAAGGGCCTTGGATGGAGGATAGCAATGATCTTAAATCTTGTTGGTCAATATCTGAATCTGGTATTAGACCATTTATGTTTTTTTTTATTTTTAAATCTTCTGTGTGTTTTTTTTATATCTGATTTGCTTCAATGTTTTGTTGTAGATGAAGCGGTATCTTCAAAGGGTTATGTTACATTCTCCTTAACGAATGGTCCTGAGTACCATGTCTCTCAGGTAATCCTTTAAAAGTTTTTTGCCTTTTCTTTGTTTCTATGTTGTTTTAACTTTTTCATCATCTTTCTTTAGATAACTGATGCTGTGATGGTGGCTAAGCATCTTGGAGCAACGCTTGTGCTCCCTGACATAAGAGGAAGCAAACCTGGTGATGAAATGTTAGTTAGTTTCTGTATTTTTCATTAAACATTATGGTTTGTTTGTTTCTCTTAGTGGTTGATGAATGTTATACAGGAACTTTGAAGACATCTATGATGTAGATAAACTCGTCAAAAGCCTCGAAAGCGTAATCAAAGTTGTGAAAAAGCTGCCAAGCCACGTTTCTCTAAGAGACATCGCCATTGTCAAGGTCCCCACCAGAGTTGCAGAAGACTACATCAAGGAGCACATCAGCCCCATCTTCAAATCAAAAGGAAACATCAGAGTCACAACCTACTTCCCTTCAGTGAACTTGAGGAAGTCTTCTCTGGATGGTGGTGAGACAGACCCTGTCTCTTGTCTGGCGATGTTTGGCTCCTTGGAGCTGCAGCCTGGAGTTAATGAACTGGTGGAGGCCATGATCCAGAGGCTCAAGAAGAAATCTAATGGTCGGTTCATAGCCATAGACTTGAGGGTTGAGATACTTGAGAAGAAGAACTGCCGTGAGACAGGTGCAGGGGGATCCAAAACATGTTACAACGCGCAAGAGATTGCAGTGTTCTTGAGGAAGCTTGGGTTTGATGGTGACACGACTATATACCTGACTCAGCCTAGGTGGGAGAGCAGCCTCAACATTCTCAAGGACATCTTCCCTAAAACGTTTACTAAGGTGTGTGTGTGAGATGAGATCATTCATTCTTTTAGTCTCTGAAGTGAATCTTGATTTTCTTTTTTATATATATGATGGCAGGAGGCGATAATGCCGGCAGAGAAGAAGTCTAAGTACCTTGAGTTAGAGAACTCAGAGTATGAAAATGTTATTGACTTCTACATAAGTTCGAGGAGTGATGTGTTTGTGCCAGCCATTCCTGGTCTGTTTTATGCCAATACTGTTGGGAAAAGGATAGCTTTAGGGAAGCCTCAAGTTCTTGTTCCGGCAGAGATCTCAGGGACGTCTGGTCTTTCTACTGATTACATCTCTCCTTATATCTCGAAGAAGAATCATTTGGCGTATTCATGCTTTTGCTGAACTTTTGTGGTGTAATTTATTATGAGGGAATTGTTTTGCCAACCAAATCTATAAAAGGGTCTTTTCTCACTAAGTGTAAGGCAGTTAGTTCCATACCAATTTGATTTTTAGTGAAAACTGTTGTTGAGTTACAGAGCTTATAGCTTTTGCATCCCATTCATTTTATCACCATTGTCTAGTGGTGAAAGCTGTAGTCAGGAGGAACATAGATATGGCGAGACGTTGTTCGATTTCAAACATGTCTGAACGTTAAAAACTCTAAGTTGACATTCTTGGAACATATAATATTGTGTTGTATCCAAAGCTACCTGTTGTTGGTCCCTCATAACTCCATGTCTTGCGGCCAAGATAATGCACTCAGACCTTGACAAGCAACTTTTACAGGTTATAGAGATTGGTCTATGGAAACGTGTGCTTCGATGTCAACGTGCTGGATTCCAGGGACAAGCTCTTGGATCTTTTTCTCTAACCGGTCTATTTTTTCACTTCCTGAATCCGTTACAGCTTCCTCAGCACTTGGGCAAAGCAGCAACACACAGATGGTCTTAAAGAATGATGAATCTGTTTATTCATTCATCTTCAATTTCCAGGGAATTCACACTAGGTACGATCAGTTCATTACGTTTACAGGAAAGCTTCTGAGCCTAGATGATTCAGAAGATGTTAATATATCTGAAATCTTCCACTGTGAAGGTTTATTGTGATGTGCGACCCAAGACAATAGACTGGTGGTTTGGAACCCTTGTACTGGTCAAACCAGGTGGATCCAACCAAGGCTACATTGTAACGGTTACACCATGTACTATAAGTATTTTCTAGGATATGGAAACAAGAAGAACAAATCATGTGATAGCTTCAAAATGTTAAGGTTTGATGATTCTGAAGTGGGTCGTGTTTTATCCCACAGGGTTCTATTTGTTGTCAGAGAAGAGAAACTTTCCTTGTTACTTGAGAAATCTGTTCATTATAAACCATTAGAGATGAAGATATGGGTGACCAATACCAAGGCTGATGATGAGGCCAAAGACTTGTCGTGGAGCGTGTTCTTAGTAGTGGATTTCACTTAAGTTACACAAGGTATGACGAGGGTAATGAGTTTCTTGGTGGACGAGGAGAATAAAAGGGTCATGTGTTGGAAAAAAGGTTTTGGTGACCTTACTACTTTCATTATTGTGGTAAAGTTCAGACCCGTCCTGGTAGTTAACATGGTTCACTTCACATTGGGACAACGCTTACACTATTTTGGTGAGCTCTTAAATAAAGTTAGTTGTCTTTTAACAGACTGCAAAATTACATCAGGCTATCATAGTATAGTTATTAGTACCAATAAAACAACAGTTTTACTAAGAAGCATTTTAGAATCAGAAAAAGAGATAACCAAACATCGCAGAGCATTATAACCTATATTATTACATTGTCACTGATCAAATCCGGTTAAACCTAAACCGAATCAGATTCTCTTAAAGGAAATGATAAAGCTACATAGCACACGAGAGATAATCAAGCCTCTGTTTGAGATCTTTCTCTTGCGTGTAATGGCAAAGAGCCAAAGTGTTTTCCTCACTGTGAGTTGCTTATGTCATTGGCTACTGTTCCCATCATTTGATCAGCCTCAAGATTTGCCTCCTCCTGCATGTTGCTTACTTCATTATTTACTTGAAGATTTTGGGATGTTTGAGGAGCTCCTCTGGATAAGTCTCTAAGAGCACCCTAAACATTATAAGTCTTGTCATTACACAGAAACATCAATGAATCAAAAGAGCTATAAAATGAGTAAGACAGAGAGAGAGTTGATCAGTTAAGCATCAAGTGTTAGCTTGCCTTGTTTGCCCACATAAGTCCACATGCGTTGCAAAGTGTTCTTGGCCCTTCAGGTCCACGCCTCATCATTGGAGTTGACTTCTCCCCGATTCCACAGTGCCGACATCTTTACAGGTTCCAAAAAAAGAAAAGTCAGATATGCAAAGAAACAAATACTGGTTCATCACAACCTCTCTACACTAAGTGAGTTAGTTCAGGTTAAGTCTTAAGTTAAAAGCATTGATCAACTTACGAGATTTCTTGATTCTGAGCCTCGCTACCTTCTATAGCCCACGTTTGACTGGACTCCCAGCTAGATCCATCAGCTGCAGCTTCCCCATTGTTGGACTTGGCAGATGTGAACTGACCTTTATTGCGCTGCATCCTGCATATACCGAAAGCAATCAAGGTGCAAATTCTACAAATGTATAGGTGGACCAAGTTGTTGAATGTACCTCAAAGCTACCTCCTTGCGAACTGTATACCGAATCTTCTTATCAAAGTTCCTCTCTTTTCGTTTCTCTCGGAATCTAACCAAAGAAGCTAACCTCTGTGGCATACTACACCTTTGCGGAGTTCCAGGTAGACCCTGTCCCATTGATTAATCAGCAACCGCACTGATGCATACTATGGTTAAAATGTTCTAACTGAAAGGGAGCTCGACGTCAAACTCTTTCTAGTATACTACAATAGGGACAGGTTCAATCACAAAGGCAAAATCTAACCAATACCCTATTGTTCTGATGAGATGCTCCTAAGCCTGCAGGGGGTGCCTGAGGTACTTCTCGTCCACCCAATAACAGAAGCACAGCTTGAACCTGCAGCAGATGTTGAAACAGATTAAAAAAATGCAAGGAGAGAATCAAAGAACCAACTCAGCAGCAACTTAGATCACCTTTTCAGGCAAGACACTGTCGAAAACGTAGACTTGCCCCTGAAAGGACAATGTCAATTGATCTCCTTGTTCACTACCACGGTCGACCACTTCACCACGGTTGTCAGTTATAATCCCAGGGTGGGAAGGAACGTCTGTATCAACCCCATCACTCATCCCACCACCACCACCAGTATCAGCATGGTCATCGACCATGCCGCTTCCGTTGTGGATGTGTTGCAAAGCATGGTGTCCGTAGTGGACATGATGCAATGGATCTTGAGTTTCTCCAATGTGCATCCGACCATTGCTTCCATGAAGTTCACCATCATCCATGGTTGCTTTTTTTTTATCAATTCACCTGACTGCTAACGTGAAACCAAAACAAACTTGCATTATTAAACACTTAAGGGTTAAAGCAAAGAAGAAGTCTATACAGAAAACAGAAAGGTAGCATCTTGTTAAGTGATAACAACCCAAAAACCTAAACTTGGATCAACCAGATCCGACCAAAGACTCTACCTTTGCACGTTTTAAGCCTTACATAGACCATTTCAAACGCGAACCCACTTGAGATCAATAGTTTGGATGAGGTACCTATTCGTGGGAGCAACACCAAGACAGAACAGGAGACTGAATATGTCGGAAGACCCAACAAGCGCGACGAGCAACGGTGAAAGATGGCAACTTGGGGAGGTTGGAAGCGATGAACAACGCTTGAGAAAGGAGAACAGAGACGAAGAACCGGAACACCGGCGATTAGAGAAAGAAAGAGCGGTGAACTAAACCAATGGGGTAACAAAGAGATTCAGTTTATTAATTTATCAGGATAACAATAAATAAAGAAAGCTAACGGATCAATAAATAAATACTTTTACTAATTATTTTTTTAATAATTAAATAAGAGAAAAATATTATATTTAAAACTTAGAATACAGAAAAAATATTGTATATTTTAATTAATCTGATTTCTAATCATATAAACTAATTTTATAAAAATAAATTATATTTAAACCAGAAAAATTAAAATATATTTGATTTTACTGTGATAAGTGTAATTATTTTTTTATAAATCAAAATGCAAAAATTGAACAAATTGAACACCTCTAAAATAAACCAAGAGGGCCAAAGAGGTTCAATTTAATAAAAAAAGAAAGCTAAGGGACCAATAAATAAATAGTTTATTCTCTTCTCTGGTGTTTGTTGTTTTCTTCTTTTATTCTTTCTTCGTCTTCGTCAACCTGATCGGATCTATAATAGAATAACTGGGATTCTTTTAAGGAAGCTCATCTCTATCTCTTCTAACTCATTCTCCGATCAGAGGATTCGAAAGTTGACACCTTTACGCTTTCTTCTTCCTCTGTTTCATGGAATCTGATCCCTCAATTCGTCTCTGTTTCTTCTGCTGAGTGTGTGTGTGTGAGAGAGATGGCGAGAGGTAGATCGATAACTAGTTCTGGGATATGGAGATATTTGAATCCAGCGTATTACCTCAGAAGGCCAAAGCGTCTGGCTTTGCTCTTCTTCGTGTTCGTCTCTGTTTCCATGGTGGTATGGGATCGTATGAATCTCGCCAGAGAACATGAGGTATGTCTTGTCTCTTCATAGAATCTAGACAGAGCTCTGAGTCTCTCTGTCTTAGAGACATTCATAAGCATAAAGTAGCTAATGTTAAAAGTGATGATACTTTTTGTTTCAAGGAAGTGAATGACTCTTCTTGTGATCATCTTTCTGATGGGTTTAACGAAGTTTCTGTCTTGTTTCAGGTTGAAGTTTATAAGTTAAATGAAGAAGTTTCACGGTTGGAGCAGATGGTAAGATAGATGTTTCCCCTCTCATCCTATTGCCTTCAGTGCTTTCTTTAGCTAACTAAGTAATATATTGTGCTAGTTAGAAGAGCTTAAAGGTGTTGGCAATGGTAAAACTTTGATGATTCAGAAGGATGTTCCACAAAATCCAGTTGATATGGAGCGAAGGCAGAAGGTAAAAGAGGCAATGCTCCATGCTTGGAGCTCATATGAGAAGTATGCTTGGGGAAAAGATGAGCTTCAGGTATAAATTTACTATAATCCAAATGTTGTTCATTACATAATCTAGTGACAATTGGGGACCCACAAATCTGAAGTTGTTCTTTATTTATTTCATTCTTTATTGTCAGCCTCGGACAAAAGATGGCACTGATAGCTTTGGTGGCCTCGGAGCAACTATGATAGATTCTTTAGATACACTCTATATAATGGGTCTACATGAGCAGTTTCAAAAAGCCAGAGAGTGAGTATCTAGCTCCAGGCTCTTCATGATTATTATCTTTGCCAATCTTTATTTGCTCATTGTCTTTTATTTGCAGGTGGGTTGCAACCTCATTGGATTTCGACAAGGACTATGACGCCAGTATGTTTGAGACAACCATAAGGTTGCTTTAACAGGTTTACTTTGGTTGTTATCTGTATCTGTCATAGGAAGAGTCAGAACCATTTGTGATTTTATTAGCTAGTTCTTGGTTGATATAAGATGTGGGGTGTTGATTTTTTGCATCTTCTTATGTTCTTTCTCTTTATTTTCTTCCAGAGTTGTAGGGGGACTTCTCAGTACGTATGATCTCTCAGGGGACAAACTTTTCCTCGATAAGGCTAAGGATATCGCAGACAGATTATTACCTGCATGGAACACTCCAACGGGTATACCTTACAATATCATCAACTTGAGGAGTGGAAGTGCTCACAACCCTTCGTGGGCGGCTGGGGTGAGTCCTAGATCCTTTTAAAGCCTATAGCACAGGCTGCATTTCTTGTTCTTGTATGGCGATGGTTATAGATTTGATCGCCACTATAGTTTCTTATACTTTATTTCTTATCTGTGTCTTTGGAGTAAGTACCAAGTGTCGCTAGATTTAGATATGTATCATTGAGTTAGTACATTTGATCTGTCAGTTTTAGCTAATTGTTACAAGTATTGTATGTACTAGGGAGCCAGTATCCTTGCAGATTCTGGCACTGAGCAGCTTGAGTTTATTGCCCTTTCCCAGAGGACAGGGGACCCAAAATATCAGCAGAAGGTACATGTCTCTGTTACTTTCATGTGTGGTTTATAGATTAGCTAATGGGAGAGTATTTTGAGTTTGTACAATACATATTTGTTATGTCCCCTAACTAACTGTAAAAGAGGAGATATACCTGCATTAGTTTGCTGCTAATTGATTCGTTTGGTAACTTGTGTGTCTCAGGTAGAGAAGGTTATAACTGAACTGAATAAGAACTTCCCTGCGGATGGTTTACTCCCTATTTATATAAATCCTGATAATGGCAATCCATCTTATTCCACCACAACATTCGGTGCCATGGGAGACAGGTAATTTCCTCAACCAGATGTGGCTTGGGTTCTCTGACCTTGACTCTGCTCTCTAACAGTTACTAATATATTGCTTTTGTAGCTTTTACGAGTATCTGCTAAAGGTTTGGGTGCAAGGGAACAAAACCTCAGAAGTGAAGCTCTATAGGTAAGTAAAGCTGTATGCTGTATTAGCAAAAATGAAAAAGACTTAGTTTTTTTTTCGTGGCAATGAATCAGAGAAATGTGGGAGAAATCAATGAAAGGTTTATTAAGCTTGATCAACAAATCAACACCTTCATCATTTACATATATACGTGAGAAAAATGGGAATAATTTTATCGATAAGGTAAAAATCATCTTAATGTCAACGCTTCGAGTCTGAGAGTGTTTTGCAGGTTTGACATTGTTTCTCTCTTGTTATATTCAGATGGATGAATTGGCATGCTTTGCTCCTGGGATGTTGGCTTTAGGAGCATCAGGTTATGGTCCTGATGACGAAAAAAAGTTTCTTACACTTGCTGAAGAGGTACATTAGAATCTCTTTAGAGCTTTTAGTGAAGTTTTTGCTTTCTGCTTATTGCTCTCTCTCCCCTCCATTTTACTGCAGCTTGCCTGGACTTGTTATAACTTTTACCAATCAACACCAACGAAACTCGCTGGAGAGAATTATTTCTTCAATGCAGGACAGGTAGGTTGGTAAATAACAGGTTTATTTTGCTTGCTTGGCTTGGTTAAACCCACAACGCATGATCGTTTCAGGACATGAGTGTTGGAACATCTTGGAACATTCTAAGACCAGAAACTGTTGAATCACTCTTCTACCTCTGGCGGTTAACTGGTAACAAGACATATCAAGAGTGGGGATGGAATATATTCCAAGCATTTGAGAAGAATTCTCGTATAGAATCTGGATATGTAGGCTTGAAGGATGTAAGTTTCTTCTTATCCAAAAACCCATTTCCATATTTCAAAAAAACCTTTACATCATCAACGTTTCTTTCTTCATTTTTCAGGTCAATACAGGTGCTAAAGACAACAAGATGCAAAGCTTCTTCTTAGCTGAGACTCTCAAGTATCTTTACCTTCTCTTTTCGCCTCCATCGGTTATTTCATTAGATGAGTGGGTTTTCAACACAGAAGCTCATCCGCTTAAGATCGTGGCAAGGAATGAGCAGCGTAAGCCCACTATAACATTACGGCAAAGGCGGTTTGGTGGGATTATTAAGGGTTAATAGACAGTTTACTGCTCAGCTGTAATTTGATATTATATAATACAACAGAGTTTGAGGCACATTGTTGTATTAGTTTGGATAATAGATAAAGAACAACAGATGGAGAACTTTTTTGTAACAGCAATTAGTTAAAGTACTCACTGTTTTCTTCTTCTAATTTTAAAAGAGAGCAATCAACTTTGGCCACAAAGAATGAAAGCATGAAGAAGGCTTTGAGCGAAATGAGCTTGGTCTGATGTACCTGAGACCACCACAAGTCCCTCTGTAGTCCCTGCCTTTGGATCATGCACAACCACGTTTGCACCTGTTACCTGTTTTGTTTCAGTTTACAAACTACATTTAGATGATTCCTTTCAAAACAATCGTCCTTCTATGAAAGTTTCTTGATGAGTTAAAACGTACCTGCTTGATGTAATTCAAGTTACTGCAGTTCTCACCATATACATGGCCTAGGTATGCTTGAGGAACCACAATCTCCACATTTGCGCTTGTCATTGGCAGATTCTCCCCGCCAATGGGCTCATTCCTCAAAGCAAACCCGTGGTTCACATCAGGAACCATACCACCGGGATGACCATCGATAGGTGGCTGGTAATTAAGAAATATTAACTAGCCATTTGCGCTGTAACCAAGCTATCATACACAGATTGATTTCACATACCTGTGGAGTCCAAGACATTGGGGAAGGTGGCCTGTCAAATCCAGGACCATGACAATGCCTCTCTGTATAATCATACACATTATAAAGAGCTGAGATAGATGCATGTATCAACTGTTGATCAGGAGTTGGGATCTGATGAAAATACCATGGTATGGTCCTACAGGAGAATGGTAACGATCTGGAGAAGCTGGATATGGCCTCGGTCCAAAAGGAGGAGGCGGTTCTGGATACGGACCCATGAACGGCGGAGGTGGACCACCCATTCCCGGAAAAGGAATTCTTCCAGGAAACATCGCTTCCCGAAGCCTACTTGTTATTTGAAACAAAGCATCTTGAACAGTCTTCACATTCCCAATGATCTGACAATGCAGCAAAGTTTTGTCAGTTACTGTCGAGTTGAAAAAACTTAACGAACCTATACTGAGATTACCTGCACAATCTCATCATGTTGAGATTCATACTTGGTAGCTTGATCTTTTGCAAAGACTCGGATGCTAGCACCAGTTGCTCTCCTCATTTCACTTATCACATGACCCCCTTTCCCCAACAAACGTCCTATAAATGGCGAATGCACAAGAAGCCGAGCAACAACTGCCGCGCTAGGTTCAAATCCAATCTCAACGATTCTATTATGCACACACATCACAGCATCTTGCGCAAGAGAGTGCCGTCTCTCCAAGTTCTACAACAACGTTAAAACCACAATAAATCAAACCAATCCAAACAATGCTGCAAAAACCACATTACCTCTCGTGCAGATATCACAACGATCCGCTCCTCAGTCTCATGAGTGGGATCCGACACCTTGATCGACGCACCAGTCTCGTTCTGCAAAGCGCGAACCACAGCTCCACCTTTCCCTATCAAGCTTCCAACTTTATCAGCCGGACAAAGCAGCCTGAACGCCACCTCCTCTTCAACAATGGGTGGCCTGTTAAAGGGTCCAACGTCTTCAGCCATTGGATTAGGAGGATGATCCCACTGATGATACTCCATGGAATGATAATCCGGAGGATAACCAGGCGGCGGAAACGAACACTCCTCCCATGTTGGAGGTGCACCACTCTCTTGAAGAGAGCTAGTAATCATCAACAGCGCCTTCTTAACATTCGAAAACTTCCCATTTATCTTTACACACACACACACACACACACACACACAAAAACATAACCAAATCAGTTAAAGACTCAAACTTTGAATTAGCTATTACAAGTAATCATCACCTGAATCACAACGTCTCCAGGGAAAGCACAAGGAGGAATCTGATCAGTAGATGCAATCCTAACGCTAGCTCCACTCTCATCCCTTATCCTCTGCATCATCATCCCTCCCTGACTCATCAAGTAATCAACTTGATTGCCTCTCACAAGAACCCTACACAAACCCTCGAACTCTCCTTTGTCCAGCTCACTACCGTCTCCATTCGCGGCGTCGTCGCCGAACACTATCCTCTCCAAAACCCTAACCAAAGCCGAAGACGACGGCGGCGGCGGCGCTTCCTCGCCGGGCTTATCCGCCGCGGCAGTCTCCGGCGGCTTCGTCTGGTCGGAGCTAGGGTTCTCTGGATCGCAGGCGTTCGATGAATCGTCCTTCTTTGTTGCGTTTGGTGTGGTGATCAAGACCACGCGCTCTTCTGAAGGGACTGGGATGTCGTCGATGACGCGGATTTTGGAGCCGGTGAGGGATTGGAGGTGGCGGATTACGGAGCCGCCTTTTCCGATTATGGCGCCGGTTCGGGAGGCGGGGCATAGGAGGCGGAACTGTACTGACTCCGCCGAAGCTGTCGCCGGACGTTTTGAGGAAGAGAAATCCATTAAAGTTTAATGAAGCTCAACGGCGTCGTTTTTGGAGTTTACAGGTTTAACATATGGAAAGCGATATTACCTTAGGTTTGTTGTATTTGCAGATTATTAACTTTACATTTGATAAACTTGCAAAAATGGCACAAAAACTTTAATTAAATTCTTATTAACCCTTTGTATATGCTGTGGTTAAACCATTAGAAACCAAATTAATCAAATGGAACTTAATGTCTACCTAAACCGAACCAAACAGGTCATATATTTCAATAGCGCACACAAACCATCAAAAAAAAAGATTTGTGTCTAATTAAGTTTTCAAGATTATGCAGAGAACAAAAGAAATCACACCAAAGATTGGTAATGTGTGACATTTTTGTATTTGTTTCTAAGCAGAAACTCCATTTTTGCTTCCTTTTATTTCTACTAGATCCATTTTCCGCGCTACGCGCGGATTATTTACTTTAAATTTATAATCTTATAATTATATGAATTATTTTACTATACTTTAATTTGTACATATAATTTTACTTTTGTTTTTCATAGTTTTTATTAGTCTTATTTATCTCATATATTATATACCTGTCTATTTCTAATATATTTTATGTTTGTATCACACAATTTAAAATTAACAACAGTTTCCTTTATCTGTAGATAATTTTTTTTCATTTTCTACTAATTTGAAATTTTGACAATTATTTGACCTAAATACTTTATGAAGGTGCTATTTTTTTACGTTAATGCGTATTATTTATCATAGTAAAATCAAATGATATTTTCGCATTAAATATTAATATAATAGTTATTATTAGTATTTATCTTTATTAATGTTTTAATTCTTACTTAATATTTGGTGTCATATTAAAATTATGTTGTTTTTGGCTAATCTAGCATATTTAATTTCAAGATCGGTTTACACTTTATTTCATTGTTATCGAAAAAGAGCTACTATAAGCATATCTCTACTGAGTAAAATTTATTATTATTATGCTCCTCTTTTAAATGCAAATTTAGTAATCCATAATATTATTAAATGACTAAATATTAGCACACATATTTGGGAACAAAAAAATAAAACTTATGTTTTGTTTAACTTGTTAAAAATGAAAATAAATTTTAATTTAAAATAAAATATTAAATTACTAAAATCAACATTTTAGGTCTGACGATCATACCAATAAAATAAATTATGTATATATTATTAGTTATATTATATAATTTACACATAATTATACTACTATATTTTAATTGATCGGTTAATTCGATTTGACCGGTTTATATACCATAATTTCATAAAAATAACATTCATTTGATATATTCAGTATTACCAAATCCAATTTATTTTCTCTCTTTCGATTTGGTTCGTTTATAATTGGTTCGTTTTTATCGGATTGAACATCCCTAAAGAGGCATCCGTTTTTTGTGTTGAATATTTATGTTATTTAGTATTAGTTTTGATGGGATTAAAATATTTAGAGATGGTTTGGTCATCTATAAAAGAATACTAAATATTTTGTTTTGTTACTTCTAGTATAATTGAATTTTTTTAATTGGATAGATAAGATTATGAATAAATGTGGGGAGGCATTTCCAGGATCAAATAACATAGAAAAGGGTTAGATGATCAAGATATACCACAACTTAGTCAAGTAAATGCATTTTTTACAGTAAGCAATTTAAATGACTTTTCAATTTAATTTAAATTGTGAAATGCCCTTTTTATAATGTGTCATAACAGATACTTATTATTTTTTAAGATTTCATTTATTTGAATATGTCTGTGTTTACAGATAGCATCTAAATATTGTATCTGTGGTATTAACTGAAGTACTTAATTTGCCAAATCATATTCTTACCAAACAGTTAAACTGATTTTAATTTATTATTGTACAACTTCTAATTTCATTTACAGATACGTGAAGACTGCACAAAAACATAATAATATTTCGAATAGTAAAAAAGTAAACAAAGAACTACTTACTGCATCACCAATTGTCTTATCATTAAATATGTTTTGATCATTCCTTATTACAAATCGTGTCTTCTTTTACTCAACTTCACATGCAGTAATAACCTCACCGGCTGTTTTGTTATTCACAACACCAAAACAAATTATATATTCTTCAGGTCACCAGAGAGAAATAATTTACATAGGATATACCGATATAAGATGTTTCAGATCAGGAAATAAAGAACTTGGTCGTGGCTTTTGCTTCCTCAGAGATTAATTTGTGTCTCATTCTCTAGAAGCCATAACCTGCAAGTAAACATAGATATCAGAAAAGGTTGCAGATTTACCGATAAATCTGACTAACACGGAGAGCACATCGATTCCAGTTCGAGGATGATAGGCAACTGAGTAAGAAACACTGAGATCTCTCCGCATGATCTATGTATAGAGAGTACTGTTGTTCGTTTGTGTTGATGATCATTGCCTATCAACAAAGACAGAAGGTTCCTCTTGTAGAGGTCTCTCTCCGTAGCTTTTCGATTATGTTTTGTTTATTTTGTGAAGGCTTGAGCCTGTTTTTTTCAGGACTTTTGGAATAAAAAAAAAGTTGTCTGAATATGAGAACACTAACTGCAGTAAATGCCAAAGTAAAATAAATTTACCTCTTAGAAGGTGCTAGTACTACAACCTGTGTTAATACTTCATTGTCAAACCTGCTAAAATGAAAGAGTAAACAACTTTAACCACTGAGAATCAAATCGCAAACAAAAAGGGTTAAAGCTCGGTGAAAAAAATCTGAAAATGCAGGATAAGCGGTGAGAACTGTCTCCATTTTTCTTAATATTATGTCAAATTAAACTCAGAAGCAATCAAAAGAAGATCATGCAACGCAACATTGCTATTTGAGGAGAACTGAACATGACCACTCAATTTCATAGAGAAATTTGTATCCATAATATTCTTCACCAGATCCAAAACCGACTTCCCTAATTCTTCATTCAGGTAAATAACCCATGACTCACCATATGGTTTAGCTGAGAACTTGATTTCACAGGCTCTAGCTCCATCAATTCAGATAGCATTGACATATTCATTCCTCTTTGTTTCAATTCCTCTGACCTAGACAGAAGAAACTCCATCACTTTCTCTTGTGTCACATATTTCTCAGTACACCGAAAGCTCAAAACCAGAGATTCTGGCCCTTATCTGTTTTAACCATAAAAGTATTCTGAAACTGAAGAAAGGAAAACTAATGTCAGAATTAAACAGAACTCGCCGTCGGATATGTATATACACTTTATTGAACTTTTGGGATGGTGGATATTCGTGTACCTCGCAAAACGAATACGAACAATGTAGTAGTCTAAGTTGATCTGATAAGACAATGCTTGGCTTACTTTAAAAAAAAAAACTGTATTCATCAGCAAGTGCTTGACCTATTGATTTTGGCAGTCTGCAAAAAAAGTTGTCAAAAACGCTATTAATTTGATTAGTCGTGAATCATGAAGTTGTAAATCAGTATGAATGCACTCGCGTTACTGCGGGGATTGTTCCCTAACAATATCTTCTCAACATTATCTGAAGCAGGCTGTTTGATATTACGAATCCAGTTCTTAAGCTTTGCAATAAGATCAAGAAAACAGGTTCAAAAACAAAGCAGAAATGTAAGACCAAAGATGTCATGTTTAGACAGCAGCAAAACTACTGTTGACGGATGGTTCGTCTGTGACATCATCCAGCTGCAAAAATTCCCATTGCCCCTCCGTAATAAGCTGCAAAAGTGTAATGATAATCCATTTAAGCAACTTAACATACATGTAAAACAACATCAGCCATAATGCTAAGTAGATTGCAAAAACTAAAAAAGATATCCTTAGACTCTCAACCTCTCTAATATAGTATCAGCCATATGAGCAACTCTCTCATATGAAAAGGTCCCACTCACTCATATGAGCAACTCTCTCATATGAAAAGGTCCCACTCACCAGTGGTGATGATTCAACAACGTTCTTGACCAGCCGTGTCCCAAATCTGGAGCATGCCGCGTTTGCCATTAAGCTCAAAATATAGTTCTTTTCTTACAATCAATTCTGCAAAGAAGCGAAAAATAGGCATACATCACAGTCTATCTATTATAATCTGAGTAAATGTACAAAAAAGAACAGAGAAAATTTTGAGCTGGATTTGCCGCTGTAATCTGACTTGCTGCTGGATTTTTCCGAT
The DNA here is from genome assembly GCF_000309985.2 of Brassica rapa. Lineage (NCBI taxonomy): Eukaryota > Viridiplantae > Streptophyta > Magnoliopsida > Brassicales > Brassicaceae > Brassica > Brassica rapa. The sequence continues at coordinate 1,830,833 of NC_024802.2, forward strand.
CTTATCGCCATTGCCTGATGTAAAAGGATTGAGTTTAATGAGTAGTAATGTGGAGGCGAATTAACTACGGGGAAAAGAAGAGTTACAGCGACGTCTGGTTTTCAGGTACAAAAGAGGCGACATGATGAAAGGGGAAAGAGGAAAGAAGAGATGGGTTTGTTTTTTCTGTGGCCCATTTATGCAGAAATCTTTGACCCATTTTTTTACGTATGACATGGTAAGTGGCTATGAAATATTGTATTGTGATTGGATGATTTTTTAATCCTATGTGGCATGCTTCTCCTTGCACCATATTCCCTTTTTAGTATAGTATAAATTGTTTTCCATTCTCTAATCACTGCCAAAGTCTTCTCACCTTCATCATACGTGCCTCTAGTGTCAATGCTATCTCATTTATTGCATTGTTTCTTTGCTTCAATCTTTCATCAGCATCATCATCATCTTCCATCTTAAACTGATTATCTCCACCTTCATGGAGCAAACACTTTGCTTCCTTGGTTCCATCACCAACCATAGTCCTCTTTTTCTTCTTCTCAGCTTTGGTTCCACTTAAATTAACCTCATAATCACAGTTTTGTCTTGTCTTATGTGGTGACACAACAGTTTCCACGAGAGGAGGATCTAAGGAGTTGTTCTCATTAGCTGCCTTGCTTCCGGTATCTGCTTCTTCTTGCTTGATTTCTCGTGTTACTACAACAGTTTCATCTGATCATCTCAGCAGTGGTAATGTCATCATAACAACTTTCATCATCTTCCTCACGAGCTCGCTTGTTTCCCAAATACTCACTTTTCCTCTTCACTAGTTCATTGTCAAACAAGTCATCAAGTAGCACTTCTCTTGAAGCTGATCCACCGCAATCTCCTATCTTGCCTTTCTCTATCTCTGATCTCACACTTCTCCTTGTTCTAATATATCTAGACCTTTTGAGCTTTTCAGGAAACCCATCTCCCATCTTTTTAAGCACTTCACTTAGTGACATTACCTTTGAAGTATCCTTCTTTCTAAGTATCCTTCTTTCTAAGTCTCATTACTTGAGCAATAGTGAGGCTATCATCTTCATCATCCTCATAAACTCGCTTCATTGACTTCCATCTCTTACAACCTGAAGGAACAGAATCAGATGTATCATCATCATCATCATCACCTATGATGTGTCTTGGTGTCAATGATTCAACAGCTTGATTCTCCTCGGGAGATAACTTCTTCCACCATTCAGAAGAAGACTTCTTCCACCAAGGTATAACACAACGTGAAGGGATGTACAACGTCAATTCATCAAGAGGTTTGTTGTACTCATCCCAAGCTGCCTCTTTTGAGAGGCTCTTCCTCTCAACATGACAAGTAACATCCTGAATCAAACCGAACTGTGCAGCCACTCTATTGGGGAAGTAATGTTCCACACAATCAATCCCAACAAGCTTAGACACTTTGACACATCGAGCAAAAGAGACAAACTCATCGTCAAGATCATTATCAACAAGAACCCACATTGCTTCCTCAGGGTAAAACAGAGGAAACTTCCCATTCTCCAAAGCCTTTGTGTAAGGACGCCACTCAAAGCTCTCCACTTTCGCCTCCTCGAGAACCTTTCTCACATTGCTACTTCTCTTTTGAGTCGAATCATCACACCAAATACTCAATCTCGGTTCACCTTTGAGCAAAGGGTTAGCCTTTTCGGGTTGCAGCTCCTTGAATCTCTCCCATGTCCAAACCTGAACCAACTTAAACAACCTCTTCAGTTCAATCTTGTCCTCTATGGTGATGAACTCTCTAATGTGGCGTTTCAAAAGAGTTAGCTCTGCGTAGAGATGAGCAAGAACAGCAGGAGCAAGAGCTATCCTAGTCCCTCTTGATACATGAACAGCAACAGAGAAAACTACTTCATCTATATGATAATAAGCAGACGGAAACACGAAATAGCTTAGCCACAACGCAAGGAAAGCCACATGCTCAAGCTCATCATCATCATTCATGAATCTTCTCATCCACTCTACTTGACTAACAAACACAAAGTTATTATCTTTCTTGATCCTCAGACTATCTTTCACCAATTTCTCCTTAACCCTCTCTCCTGATTCATCGAGAGCGGCGAAAACAGGGGAGCCCAGAACAGAGAAGCCTAGAAGGAACATAACGTCTTCTAGTGTTATGGTTGCTTCGCCCCAAGGGAAGAAAAAAGTGTTGGTGTCTGAACACCATTTCTCAGCGATACCCAGAAGGAGATCTGTGTCTTTACTGATTCCTTTTGTGGATGACATGATTGCTTCGAAAACGCCAGCTTGTATCCATGTGGGTTTGTGCAAAGAAGACATTTTGAGAGCCCAAGACTTGAACTTTCTGTTCGGGAGCCTCCACCCTCTGAAGAAAACGCTTAAAGACAGAGACTTTAAGTCCGAAGGAGGAGGTGCTGAACGGTTTTGACGACGAAGCATAGCTTCAGGTCTGTCAATGGAGGTGCTGAGACGGGGTTTTTTGTACTTCTTCCTTTCTCTTGAAGTAAGATGGAAGAGAAAGTTTTGTTCTTTCTGTCTCACTGTACTTTTCTTCTTTGATTTAACGTTTGAAGAAAGAAATAACGTTGGAGAGATGATGGTGCTAGAGCTGGAGTGCAACAGCTCCTTTTTGGGATAATTAAAAACTAATTAATCAACTCTTAAATGCTTCATTGTTTGGTATTTTGTGTTCTTATTTCTTATGAGCATGCAAGAAGAATAATAAAAACAGTGACTTTTATAATAGTGACACATTTTAGGAAAACATGCAGAAACTGAAAGGTAAATAGAACTTGAATTTTCAAAATTCAGAATTTCTTTAACAAACTTAATGAAGCCAAACTGTGCAAACTAAAATTATATGAAGCCATGACTTTCAAGTTTCTTGTTTTGGAATTAGAGAATGTGACATTTCCTCAAAGTTTCCCTGCATAAAACTATTGACTTTTGTCGGGCTGTTGTCTCTATTCCTCACTTCAGTGGGCCTAAGTCTAAAGCCCATAACAAAGAGTTGAAGTAACAAGAGCTCAAGCCCATGACGGCTAGGGTATTCCGTTTTGTACCTGAGTATAAAAAGAGGAGCTTGTTGGTTACTTGATAACGACGGAATCAGATAGGAGATTGTGGTGATCAGGTAGCTGCAGATTGTCTTGGTTGAAAGATCGTTTGAGAATACCTGATAGGTGGAGCAGTCTGTTTTAGAAGAACTAAGGGTGTTAGTTCTTGGTCTAGCTACGGTCTTGTAGTAGCTTGACAAATCATCTCTTGTATTACTCTCTTTATACTTGAGATAGTGGATTGGAAGCGTAGTTCTTCCCCCAGACGTACCGTAAGGGAACTGGGTAACCAAAGCTTTGTGTCTTGTCTCCTATACAACAAACTAACAAATCGTATCAAGGTTAATTGATCAAGCATTAGCTAAATAAAATCTAGCTAAGGAACTAAGGTTTAAGATAATAAATCCGAACTAAAACCTTACAAGTGGTATCAGAGCTCTCAGGTTAGGTTTATAAAGGAACGGTTTCAGCGGTCTTAGCTGCGTTCTGGTGGTTATTAAACCTAGACTCTAGCTGGTGTTGATTTCACGACTATTGGTGAGATCATGAAGAAGTCTAAAGTCAAGATTGAGGTGGAAAAGTTTGATGGAAAAGGAGATTTTGGAATGTGGAAATTCAAGATGCAGATGCAACTTGAGAATGCTGATCTTGACAGTGTGCTAAATGAAGAAGACACTAGTTCTACATCAGAGACAGACAAGGATGGTGATAAGGAGACTAAACCCGGTACAGGGGTTCTTACTCGGAAGGAGATGGACAAGCGTGCTAAAAACATGATTTGTGCTAGTCTTGGAAATCTGGTGCTACGAAAGGTTATGAAACAGACTACTGCACTAGGGGTATGGAAAGCACTAGAAAAAGACTACCAAACTAAGACATTACCTAACAGAATCTACTTAAAACAACGGTTCGCTAGTTTCAAGATGGAAGAGCATCGAAGTATAGAAGAAAACCTGGATGGTTTCTTGAGGTTGGTAGATGATCTGGAAAGCTTGAACATCACAATCAGCGATGAAGATCAAGCAATACAGGTTCTGTCAAGCTTGCCCAAGCAGTTTGATTCTTTAGTACATACTCTCAAGTACGGGAACGGCAAAGAAACTCTGACACTGCAAGAAGTTACCTCATCTGCATATGCAAAAGAAGTTGAGTTAAAAGAAGCTGGACTTATTGGAAAAACAAAATCAAATGCAGAAGGTCTAATAGCAGAAAGAGGAAGATCAGAGTCTAAACCGCAAGGTAAATGGAAAGGTAGATCTAAAAGCAGAAACAGATCAAAGTCAAGACCAAGAGGTTCAGGAAAACCCAGAGAATGCTGGACATGCGGCAAAGAGGGTCATTTCAAGAAAGATTGTCCAGACAAGAAGAACTGGAAATCGAATGAATCTGTTAATGTTGCTCATGACAAAGAGCAACCCATGATCCTAACCGCAAGTGCTCACGATTCTATGAAGGAATGGGTAATGGATTCTGGCTGCACTTTCCATATCACACCGGAGAGGGAGGTACTATTTGACTTCAAGGAAGTAGACGGTGGAAAAGTCTTACTGGGAAACAACACCCAGTGTGAAGTCAAAGGTATTGGAAAAATAAAGATTATAAATTCTGAAGGAGCTCAAGTCATTCTGAGTGATGTGAGATACATGCCAACAATGGGCAGAAATCTTATCTCCTATGGTCAATTGGAGAAAAATGGATGCAAGTATGAAGGGGAAAATTTTAAAGTCACCTTCTATCGAGAAGGTAAGAAAGTACTGTCTGGAAAATATCAAGATGGCTTATACTATCTACAGGGATCTGTCATAAAAGGAGAAGTATCAGTGGCTAGAGCTGAGACAAACCTAACGAATAGATGGCATTCCAGACTAGGGCATATGAGTTTGAAGAACATGAATCTCTTGGTTAAGGGAGGTTATTTGAATCCAAAAGAAGTTCACACTTTGGACTTCTGTGAAAAATGTGTCTTTGGCAAAGCTCATAAGCAAAGTTTTCCGGAGGGCAGACACACATCAAAGGAGAAGCTTGATTATGTACACAGTGATCTTTGGGGATCAGTCTCAAATGAACCAAGCTTATCAGGCTGCAGATATTTCCTAACTTTCATAGATGACTATTCTAGAAAGGTATGGATCAGGTTTCTAAGAAGCAAAGATGAAGTGTATGAGAATTTTTCAGAATGGAAGGTACTTGTTGAAAACACTACAAAGAAAAGGTTGAAATATCTACGAACTGACAACGGTCTAGAGTTCTGTAATGTCAGAATGGATAAGTTGTGCAGTGATTCTGGAGTTAAAAGGCACAAAACGTGCACTTACACCCCACAACAGAATGGGGTGGCAGAAAGAATGAATCGAACTATAGCTGAGAAGATTCGATGCATGTTAGCAGAGTCAGGATTGGGAAAATCGTTTTGGGCGGAAGCTGCTTGTACTGCAGTATATCTAATAAACAGGTCACCAAATGCAGCATTGAAGTTTAAAATCCCAGAAGAGTTATGGACAGAGTCGAGAGTTGATTACAGTCACTTAAGAAGGTTTGGATGTGTGGCGTATGTTCACATAACACAGGACAAGATGAGTCCTAGGGCTGTTAAAGGAGTTTTCGTGGGATATCCTCAAGGAGTCAAAGGTTACAGAGTGTGGATACCAGAAGATGGTAAATGCTCTAACAGCAGAAACGTTGTATTTGATGAGGATAAGCTGTATCATGATTCAGAAAAGAAGATTGAGAAACCTAAGAAACCTAAGAAAGTGACTTTCAGAACCGAATTGATACAAGGACCATCAACTCAAGGTTTTACCAGTCAAGGTGAAGCTGATTCAGAAAATGCAGAGTCTATTGGTCAAGGTGGAGAAGATTCAGAACAAGAAAGTTCAAAGTCTTCAAGAGAAACTGATGAAGACTCTGAGGGAGAAGATTTGGAACAGACTGAACATATAGACTTAGATGGCTATGTATTAGCAAGAGATAGAGAACGGAGAGTGATCAGACCACCATCAAGGTATGAGGATGGGGATTCTGTCATCGCATATGCACTGGCCTGTGCTACGATCATCGAGCTGGATGAGCCAAGAACAGTTGCTGAGGCTAAGCGTAGCAAACACTGGAAGAAGTGGAAGGAAGCCATGACAGAAGAGAAATTATCTCTTGACAAGAATGATACATTTACTCTAGTTCCAAGACCAGAGAAACAAAGGGTGATTGGTTGTAAGTGGATTTATAAGTACAAAGAAGGGATTCCAGGGATCGAGGATCCTAGATTCAAAGCACGCCTAGTAGGAAAAGGATACGCTCAAGTTGAAGGAATTGACTATAATGAAATATTTGCACCTGTGGTTAAACATGTGTCGATAAGAATCATGCTGTCTATAGTGGTTAACTATGATTTGGAACTGGAACAGCTTGATGTGAAAACAGCTTTTCTACATGGGGTTCTTGATGAGAAAATCTACATGGAGCAACCTGAAGAGTTTATAGAAAAGGGAAAAGAAGAAATGGTGTGCCTTCTAAAGAAATCCCTATACGGACTTAAACAGTCCCCTAGACAATGGAACCAAAAGTTTAATGAGTTCATGATGTCTCAGGGATTCACACGCTGTTCTAAGGATCCGTGCGTATACACAAAAGGCACGACAGTGGAGGATATGATCTATTTACTACTCTATGTTGATGATATGCTCGTGGCAGCTAGAGACACTGGTAAGATAAACTGTCTTAAGAAGAATTTAAACAAGATGTTTGAGATGAAAGATCTTGGACCAGCATCCAGAATTCTTGGAATGGACATCAAAAGAAATCGAAAGAATGGAGTGCTAAAGCTTTCACAGGAAAGATATATCAAGCAAGTTCTAAGAACATTCAACATGGAGGAGAGTAAAGCAGTTGTGACACCTAGCAATTCTCTGTTTAAACTAAGAAGCCTAAGACCTGAAGAAATAGAAGCAGAGAGAGATGCAATGGATACAGTTCCCTATGCAAGTGCAGTAGGGAGCTTAATGTATGCAATGGTCGGCTCAAGACCAGATTTGGGATATGCCATTGGAGTGGTAAGTCGATTCATGGCAAATCCCGGTAGGAGTCACTGGGAAGCTGTGAAATGGATCCTAAGATATTTAAATGGTGCTTCAAATGTGTGTCTAACGTTTACTAAAACAGAGGAGTTTGATATAGAAGGATTCTCAGATTCAGACTATTCTGCGGATTTGGACAAAAGAAGATCAGTTTCAGCATATGTGTTTAGAGTTGGTGGCAATACGGTCAGTTGGAGATCATGTTTACAGCAAGTAGTTGCCCTATCTACCACAGAAGCAGAATACATGGCTCTAGCGGAAGCTACTAAAGAAGGTATCTGGTTATTATCTATGTGTGAAGAACTAGGATTCAAGACAGACTCATTCAAACTAAACTGTGACTCACAAAGTGCAATCTGCCTAGCAAAGAATAGTGTACATCATGACAGAACTAAACACATTGCAAGGAAATATCATTTCATACGCGACATTGTTGAGCAAGGTTCAGTCAAGGTACAAAAGGTTCACACTACTGAGAATGCGGCAGATATGTTGACAAAGTGTTTACCTGGGAAGAGTTTCGAGAAGTGTCTCGGACTTCTCAAGGTAATCCGGTAGTAGACATGAAGCATCCCGAGGTTCCTGGTTTGGTTGATTGAAGGACCTCGCAAAAGGGATACAAACGGATACTAAGGTTGATTAGTATCGGTAACAGGAAATCAACACACAGAACTATCAAATGGTAAAGTTTGAAAGGAGATTTATCTACGGTATCAGCAGGATAAAGGTTTTTTTTTATTAAGGATATTCTATGGTTTTCTTAGAGATTAATGGTATTCTTAACGCAAGTAACTTATTGGTTTTAGCAGTGTCAATCCTTACGGGTTTTCACTAGGGTTGACACACTACTGCTACGATAAGGTTACCTCACAGAAAGATGACTTGAAGTTGGATCTTGATGTCTTCGACAAACTGCAGATTGAACAAAGATATTGAGAGCGTGTACAAGTTATTGTTTCAGAAGGAGAAAAGAAATATCAGTATTTTACCAGAGATTGGTTGGTAAGCTGAAGAATGAAGATCGAAGCTTGGAAAAGTCTTCAACTTGAGAGCGTACAAACGAGAGATTAGTCGACGAATCTCGATGTTGCTTAGCTCTTAATGGTTTTCTAATAGAAGCGAAATCAGGTACTGGTGAAAGGGTCTGCGGTGGAGTAGATCGGACTTGTCACTGAATTAAGTGGCTAGTAAAAGTCGCGAGCTGAAGTTTTCATTTCAGAGGAAATAGCTCACATCAACGGTTGCATGAGTGATGAGAAGCTAAAGAAACAAAGAGTGAGTACTCGGAAGAGTTATAGAGGAGAATCGGTAGAGATTCACCGGGAATAAGTTCCGATTTGAGAGAGAGAGAAGGAGTCGGCGAAGAAAGAGATTGAGGAGGTTTCGCAAAGACTCGGACAGAGACAAAGGTGGAGTTTGTCGGGCTGTTGTCTCTATTCCTCACTTCAGTGGGCCTAAGTCTAAAGCCCATAACAAAGAGTTGAAGTAACAAGAGCTCAAGCCCATGACGGCTAGGGTATTCCGTTTTGTACCTGAGTATAAAAAGAGGAGCTTGTTGGTTACTTGATAACGACGGAATCAGATAGGAGATTGTGGTGATCAAGTAGCTGCAGATTGTCTTGGTTGAAAGATCGTTTGAGAATACCTGATAGGTGGAGCAGTCTGTTTTAGAAGAACTAAGGGTGTTAGTTCTTGGTCTAGCTACGGTCTTGTAGTAGCTTGACAAATCATCTCTTGTATTACTCTCTTTATACTTGAGATAGTGGATTGGAAGCGTAGTTCTTCCCCCAGACGTACCGTAAGGGAACTGGGTAACCAAAGCTTTGTGTCTTGTCTCCTATACAACAAACTAACAAATCGTATCAAGGTTAATTGATCAAGCATTAGCTAAATAAAATCTAGCTAAGGAACTAAGGTTTAAGATAATAAATCCGAACTAAAACCTTACAACTTTTCATTCCAATACCAAATTCTGTACGTATGCAGTTGACAAAAAAAAAAAGTTAGAAAAACAAATCAAAGGTGAAGGCCCAATACAAGCCCACTAAAGGCCCAATTTACATCCCTAAAATAATTAAGATAGAAAAAAACGGGAAGAGATTCGATCGGCATCGCATCGACGACGGCGGCGGAGGAAGTAATGGCGAACATAGAAGCTGAAGCAGTCGATTTCGAGCCTGAGGAGGACGACCTCATGGACGAAGACGTCGGAGCATCTGATCTCTCCCCACGCGCTGGTCATCCAAGGCTTAGGTCAGCTATCGCCGGAGCAAACGACGAATCGGCGAATAGGAAGACCAAAGGCCGCGGATTTCGCGAGGAGAAAGATTCCGATCGCCAGCGCCGCCTCTCCTCCCGCGACTTCGAATCTCTCGGTTCCGATGGCGGTCCTGGCCCTCAGCGATGTAATCTCTCGTTTCGCGTGTAATTGATTTGGTTTTTTAGGGTTTCTCTAAGTACCCATGTGGCTAGGATTCGATTTGACCTAGAAAGTTAGTTACTTGCTGTGTTCTCTCCACTGACTATAGACTTCGATTTAACCTAGAAAGTTAGTTACTTGCTATGTTCTCTCCACTGGCTATATACTTCGAATGTATAGATTTTTAAGCTAAGATAGTTTCTGCAAGTAAGAGAAAGTGTAAAGTTGATGTTTTGTTGTGTTGTGTTGTGTTGTGTAGCCATTGAGGGGTGGATTGTTTTGGTCACTGGAGTTCATGAGGAAGCACAGGAGGATGATATCTCCAATGCTTTTGGTGATTTTGGCGAGATTAAGAGTCTGCATCTCAATCTCGATCGCCGTACTGGTTTTGTCAAGGTTTGGAGTTTCTCCTTTTGTTCCGACTTTAGTGGCTGGCTCTTGATAGTTTAGTAGGCTTTGCTGTATCAAAAATCTTATTTTCTTTTGCTATCTTAGAGTTTTGGCGTGATGGGTTTTAGACTTTGTGATATTCTGATTACTGTTTGGTTCAAGATGACACTCCTCCTTGACATACATCTAGGTGTTAACCAATAGGGTATCAGAAACGATTAAGTTGTGTTTCAGAATGGGAGTGTAGACCTTTGTCATGATGGATACTAAACTTATGATATTCTGTGGAGTCCAATTCTATTCTTTTTTATCTCAGATGACACTCCTCTTTGACATACTTCTGTGATTTAGAATGGGAGTTTACGAGTGCAGATTTTGTGAATATATCTTATGTTATGTAAGTTGTAGTAATTTTAATCGCTTCTTGTTCAGGGCTATGCTTTGATTGAATACGAGAAGAGTGAAGAAGCACAGAGTGCTATCAAAGCAATGAATGGTGCTGAGCTTCTGACCAAGAATGTCAGCGTTGACTGGGCCTTTAGCAATGGACCAAACAATGCTGGATCTTACAGGAGAAGGAACATGAGGTTTGTATTCTAAACTATTCTCTGTATCTCATAATAAAGTTGTACACTTTGGTTGCTATATTTTTTTGGTTGAGATGAAGTCGAGTTTCTTACAAGTATCAAAGGTTACTATAATTAGTTACCGATGTGAGTGAGTGAGAGAGAGTAGTGTTTTAATATTGTATAGAGTATAAGATTGTGTATATCGAATCTTTCAGTCATTAGTATGTGAGTTCTTAAGTTATTTGACCTTATATTTCATTGCATCCTTTGATCGATGTTGTTGGGGTTTACAGGTCGGGGAGGTCACAACGGTCACGAAGCCCGAGAAGACGTTTCTGACTGTATGATTTAGAGTTGTCTCCACATCTCTCTGTATTTTGGATTCTCTATCTGTAACTCGAGAGTGTTTCGACTCTTCTTTTTATTGGTTAAGTAGGTTTGGTTGTTTTCAACGTTGTGTAATCTTATGCATATGGGTTGTTGTGTTTTTAACACCATGAGATATGTTTTAATTCTGGTTTGGGAGAAGATGAAAAACATTGGTTGAGCAAGATGCTTTTAATTCATTATCTCTATTGCTTTTCATATATGGCTGAAAAAAGTGAAAATCGAACAAGACCTTCCTTTACTATAAAAATAAAATTGAACCAGACTTTAAAAGTTGTACAAGAACAAGATCTTTTTGATCCGTAACTGCATGGTTAAATTTCATATATATAAAAATATTAATTTTTTACATTCCAAAAATTTATGTATAAGTTGTAGTATTTTTTTTGTTATTCCATGTCATTTGACAAAAACAAAGTTGAAATTCTAAATGACATGTTGAAAGGTGCGACCGTGCGAGTGTGAGAATATGATATTTTGTAGCTTAAGTTGATATATATATATATATATATATATATATATATATATATATATATATATATATATAAATATAGTTTAGACTTTATGAATATGTAATATAGGCCTGGGCATTTCAATCTGGACTTGAAAACCCGAACCAGAATCGACCCAAAAATACTCGATCCGGAACCGAACCGGAAATTTACAAGTACTTTTTAGATCTAAATTTCTTTTATCCGAAAGAACCAGAATCGAAAAGAACTGACCTGAATAGACCCAGACTCAAAAAGAACCGATCCAGATAGACCCGATCTAGTAAGAACCGATTTGTACCCGATTTAAAAACATGTATATCCAAAATTATGATTTTTTGTGTTCTAATTTATATATATTATTTTATGATTTAGTTGAAATATTTTTTGTTAATAACATTTGTTATTATTTTGTAACACTTTTGAAGTAATATGAAGCTTTAAAATGTAAAATTTAGAGCTTAAGATGTTACATTTTAATTATTAATAGTTTCATTTAAGTTATTTTGTAAAATTGTAGATATTTATGACAAATATCGACTAAATTTGATGGAGTTGGGTATGTCATGTTCTTTTCAGATCCTAAATACTCGATATGGACCCGAAAAATTACGGATATTTTATGAGTAGTTTAATTATAGACCCAAACCGATACGGACCCGAGAAAAACCGACCCGAATCCGAACCAAAATTTTTTAATTAGGTCTAAATGTTTAGGATCCGAAATAAACCGGTCCGAACCCGACCCAGACGTACTATCTAAATAAATTTTAATTTATTAATTTTTTATGATTTCAGTTAATATGATAGATACTGTTGTGGTATATGCTTATAATATCTAGATAGCAAAATATTTGCTAGAGATTAAACTGATATGTTTGAATTATAGTGTCTGAATGAATGAATGAATGAATGAAAAGATACAATAACCGTTTACAATTCGGTTTAACAAACGAAATGAAACAGTCAGTCTACATGTCATAAACGAAATGTGTGTTAATGAATAAAGACTTTAATGCACATAGATTCATATTTAAAATTTATTGCGTAAAACCTATAATGGATAATATATTAAATAAATATTTAAACTAATCTTGTAATATTTGAAGTTTAAGGTTTGTGTTAAGTATTTATAATATCTTCATTTATATTAAATTTAGTTAACAATATCAATTCTCTCAAATAGTTTTTTTTTTAGTTTTTGTCACAAAATAGTCCCCAATAAAAAAAAATGGCAATCTAATTGTTTAAAACTTTCATTTATACATATGTGTATATATAAATTAATAAACTTTCATTTCACCTATTCAAACTAATACATATATATTATATGTGGTATATCATATGAGAATTTTGTTATAACATATATTGTGCAAATTATTCTTATAGCACATTAGTTTAAATAATAAGTAAAATTATTTAAAATTTATTCAACCTATTTATACGTGATATTAAGTTTTAAAGCTATTTTGAATACACTATTGATTTTAGCTTATATCAAATCAATAATTTACTCATTTATTTATCATTCGACTGCTATGTATATGCAAAAAAAATAGTTTATAGTTGATTAAATATTGTGTGCCAAAAAAAGACAATTAAATATAAACTTGAACATTTGTTTTCTTATTGTAAATGTATACCTTGATCGATGATTAAAATAGATGGCTCTGATTACTTTCAAAATAATCAAAATTAAGTTTACATTTGAATTAACTTATTCCTATTGAAACTTACTTTTAAAACAAAACTAACTTCAACATAATACGAGCAATAAACTTGATTTAGGTATTTATTTACTATAAAACCAGAATATCATGTTCGTAGATGTTATAATAATAGTTAAACGTTAATTATACTAATACAGTCCCTTAGAATAGGGTTTGAAGTTTTGTATTCGACAAATCATATTTTGCTTAGGAAACAAAGATTAGGGCATTAATTATGAGTAGTATACATTACACTAACGTAACCTGAATCAGAACTTCGTTAAGAAATCTTGTAAATCGAATTGCACAATAGATGATACGTAGTCTTAGATCCGATTAAAAAATTACAATATTAACTATAGCTAAGAAACATATATTCTGAAGCATATATCTACAGGTACATATCTTGTGGAGCTCTGTATGCGTATTATACACATAAGAGAAATATGATGAGCATGCCGTAGAACTCCATTAGTTATCTATTTGTTTATTAGGGATATGTTATTATTTTTATTAGAAAACAAGACAGCGTGAGGTGGAGAACATGCATGCAAGATCAAATTGAAGTCATATATATTTACGTAACAAGTTTACTTTGAACCCCATGCAAGTCCCATGCACTCAAACCCTTCTATATAAACCCCTCCAAGTTCATCATCCTGCAGTCATAATCAAATTAGCCATTACACAAACTACAAAGTCTCTCAACCATGGCAGTTCCAAAAGCTCACTACTCTCTAGCCATCCTTGTCATTCTCTTTGTCGTTTCAAATTGCCAAAATGCCTGCAATCCAGAATGCAAGGCTAAAGAACCCTTCAACTGCGATAATTCTCTTACCTTCAACCGAACTGGATTTCCAAAGAACTTTACTTTCGGTGCAGCTACTTCCGCGTACCAGGTATAAATTTATATATCTTCCTCATGACCGTTCTTGGGCATACTGTTTTCTTATTTTTGTAGATAAAAGAATATTTTCAAAAAGAAAAAAAATTTCCAATACAATCGCTTTTTATTTGTTCAACCAGATTGAGGGTGCTGCACATAGAGCCCTTAATGGATGGGACTACTACACTCATAGATATCCAGGTTATAAACCAATTAATTACCCTATTGATCAACATTCATTTGGACATATGGGAGAGTGTATATATAAATATTAGAAAGACTGGACATGCTCACATTTTTCTGTTTGTTATGGTACAGAAAGGGTTCCAGATCGCAGCTCCGGAGACGTTGCTTGTGATTCGTATGATCTTTACAAGGTGAGAGGCTATATATCTGTGTATACATATAGGAGACAGTTGTTCCAATTTGGAAATATTATTTAACTCTGGAAAAATTCATATATAATTTGAACAGGAGGATGTCAAATTACTGAAAAGATTGAAAGTTCAAGCATACCGACTCTCCATAGCCTGGTCAAGGGTCTTACCAAGTAAATACAGAAACACAAACATACGTCGCTTTTTCAGTCATGAATTTATATAATTGGCAAAATTAAGAGTTTTACGTTCTATATATATTTGACTCGTGAAATTTGTGATTATAAATTTTAGAGGGAAGACTGACTGGAGGAGTGGACGAGAACGGGATAGCATACTACAACAATCTCATTAACGAGTTAAAAGCTAATGGTAAATTGAAAATATAAATACTACTCAATCATTTGATTATATCTGTGGTATATATGGACGTTTAACTAACTTTCGTACGTGATTACAGGCATAGAGCCATTTGTGACTATATTTCATTGGGATGTTCCCCAAACTCTAGAAGACGAGTACGGAGGCTTCTTAAGCCCGCGTATAGTGTAAGTGCAATAACTAGTTTTTCTTCTTCCAAACTTGTCTTTCTTTCACTTAATTAGGTTCTATATATATGTACATTGCATGATCAGATCTATCTATAATTTAATATGTATGATACACGAACAGAGAGGACTTCAAGAACTATGCGGAGCTTCTATTCCAAAGATTCGGAGACAGAGTCAAGTTTTGGATCACTCTAAACCAGCCTTACTCTCTCTCATCCAAAGGTTATGGAGATGGATCATATCCACCGGGAAGGTGCACTGGCTGTGAATTTGGAGGTGATTCTGGAACCGAACCTTATATAGTCACGCATCACCAACTTCTAGCCCATGCAGAAGCTGTATCTTTATACCGAAAAAGATATCAGGTTCATCTAAAATAAATCTATTATGAATCTCTTTTTATTTTCCTTGATTAGTTCAATTTTTTTTGTGTGGTATATTCTTATTCTATAATCTTAAAAATATTATGCAGAAATTTCAAGGTGGTAAGATAGGAACGACCTTGATCGGGAGATGGTTTGCCCCGCTAAACGAAACTAGCGATCTCGACCAGGCTGCTGCAAGACGAGCATTCCAATTCTTCGTTGGATGGTACGTATATATATTCTCAATGAATTGACTCTCAAGACGCACACATATGTAGCAACTTAAAGCCTCTGTCACGATCATATAGACTTTTAAAAATATTGCATCACTAAGTTACAAAATTTCTTCTTGCATATATGAAGGTTCTTGGATCCATTGGTGTACGGAGAATATCCAACGATAATGAGAGAACTCGTTGGAGACAGATTGCCAAAATTCACACCGCAAGAATCAGATTTAGTTAAGGGATCACTTGATTTTCTAGGGCTGAACTATTATGTTACACAATATGCAAGCGACGCATCTCCTCCTCCTCAGACACAGCCTAGCGTCTTAACCGATCCACGAGTTACTCTTGGATGTATGTGAAACCTTTTTCGTATTTAGTTTTATACATATGTTTCGGCTCATAGATCAATCATTATTCTCTTATTGTGTTTCAGATTATCGCAATGGAGTACCTATCGGTGTTGAGGCTAGTATCGTTTTTAATTCGGAATAACATGTTTATATATATGTACCTACTTTAAGAGATTGCCACATTTATATAGTAACTAATGAGTCTCTCCTTTTTTGCTTTTTTCTTCTCCAGTCTCCAAGCTTTGTCTACTATCCTCCAGGGTTTCGTCAGATTCTAAATCATATCAAAGACAACTACCAAAACCCACTTACCTACATCACCGAAAACGGTATCTACATACATACCAATATAAACATGCTTAACCATGAGAATCCTACGTACGTGTTCTTATTATATAATCTTTGTGTTAAAATTTCAGGAGTTGCTGATTATGGAAACTTAACGGTATCAAATGCTCTTGCCGATAACGGACGAATTCAAAATCATTGCAGCCATCTTTCATGTCTCAAATGCTCCATCGAGTGAGTTACAATTATTCCTACTTTATCATATATATACATACTACATATATCTTGATACGTTAACATTATTTAAATATATTACAGGGATGGTTGCAACGTAGCAGGTTATTTTGCTTGGTCATTGATGGACAATTATGAATTTGGAAATGGTTACACTCTCCGGTTTGGTATGAATTGGGTCAATTTCACTAATCCTGCTGATCGAAGAGAAAAAGATTCTGGGAAATGGTATTCTAGGTTCGTCGCAAAATAAGGGGAATTGATAGACAAAAATCAAGCCCATATGTATCCAACCTTTAATCCACTAAGTACTGGATTATAAAAGCTTATGTGCTGTGTGTTGTTAATACTGTCGTAATAATTGGACCTTAACTCTTGGCCAAATCATAAATAAATAAAAACATTTATATGACGTGCTTTGTACTTATAGCTTGTACTTTGTTTTTTTTTTTTTGAAACACAACTTAATTAATACCATAAAAGAGTTAGGTGCTGGCCATTAAGGCTTCACCCTCTACAAGGCCTTGCTTTGCTAGAGCATCTGCATCAGTATTCAAGTCTCTAGGAATCCAACCAAAGGCGATTACATCAAAGTAAACAGAAGAAACGAAGATATCGGCCACAATGCCATAAATTTCTAGAGGGACCTCCCCTCCATTGAGGGCTTTGACGAGTTGCAGCGAATCCGCCTCACATACCAGTCGCTTGTGTCCCAAGATTCGAGCCTCTTGAATTGCTTGTCTCATTGCCATAGCTTCTGCTGTAAGAGCTGATCCCACCGAGCTACCTGTAGAAAAACTAGCAACAACAACATCTTGTCTTTTGATAGTCCATCCAAATCCCGCTTGTTGAGATGAAGCTCTCCAAGCAGCGTCTGCTCTCAACACCGAACAGTTCGGAGGGGATGGTTCTCTAAGGTACTTCTTTTGTTGCGGCGTAGCTTTCTTTTCTTGGGCATCTGTCCATTCCTTCGCCATTTTCAGAGCTCTGCTAATGGTTTCCTCCTCTGTTATGTGCTTATCCGGAAAACAGAGACTGTTTCTTGAGATCCAAAGTTGCCACATGATCCATGGAGCCAGCGGTCCCGCTGCAAGTCCTGTAGGGGGGAGACACATCTTTCCACATAAGGTCAGCCAAACCTCCGACAAATCTAGAGTTCCGCTCAAATCCACTTCCGGTGACACAGGTAAGGCTTCCCACACCTTTCTTGCGTACGGACAGTGAATGAAGAGATGATTTATAGATTCAGGAGAGTTACAGCGCCTGCTACGAGTTTCAACATCTATGTTCCTGATTGCCAATAGTTCCCCAACAGGTATGGCGTTTTGGAATACTTTCCATAAGAAGAGCTTGATTTTGGGCGAGATATTCAGCTTCCAAACGCTCTTGAACCAGTCTATGCCCTGCTGTTCAATCACAATAATATTCTCTCTCTCCCGAAGCTTCAGGGCAGCTTTGTAGCCTGATTTGTTTGTATATTCTCCTGTTGCAGTTCCCAACCAGGCTCTCTTGTCCGGTGCTCCCGACAGGCTTGGTTTGATAGCCTTGATTTTCTCCTTTAGGTGAGGGAGCATATTTTGTAGCTTTTCCTCGTCCCACTCGTTAGAACCTTGTAGGAACAGATCCGAAACTGTTAAGTTCATATCTGCTTCTCGAGCTGGCCCCATTGGTCCTTCCTTTTCCGTCAAGCTCAGCCACGGGGAGTACCAAATCTTAATGGAGGTTCCATCACCTACTACCCAGCCCATATTCTCTGCCAGTAGATCCTTTCCGATCAAAATCCCCTGCCATCCATAGGAGGCCGATGCTTTCTTTGTACATTCCATAAAGCCTTCCTTAGAGCAGTATTTCCCAAGTAAAACTCGAGATAAGAGAGAGTCGGGGTTAGTTAGAATTCTCCAACTTAATTTTCCCAGGAACGCATCATTGAAGGCTTGAAAATCTCTGAATCCCAGGCCTCCAATATCCTTTGGTTTAGACATTTTCTCCCATGAGGTCCAAGCTATCTTTTTCTTTCCGGTGCTATCGTCCCACCAAAATCTCGTCACTTCGGATTGGATTCTTTTACACAGTGAGACAGGAAGCTTAAAGGCTGTCATGGCATAGGACGGAATGGGAGATAGGACACTTTGCAGCATCGTCATTTTCCCGGCAGTAGACAGGAATCTATTGGACCAGCTGCTCCCTTTTTGACGAATTTTGTCAACAATGGAGGTAAAGAGATCCCTCTTTTTCCTTCCAAAGTGTTCCGGCAAGCCCAAATACTTTCCCACCCCGCCTTCCTTTTGAATCTGTAGCTCATCTTTGACCTTTTTCCTTAGATCTGCTGGCGTTCGTCTTGAGAAAGTGATGGACGATTTTTCGGTGTTTATGGACTGTCCGGAAGCTGCCTCATACTGTTTGAGAATACGGTTCAGTGTCTGGATGCTTTCCTTGTTGGCTCTTAGGAAGAACACAGTATCGTCGGCAAAGAGTAAGTGGTTGAGTCGAGGGCATGCTGTCGTCACCCGAATCCCTTTCAGGGATCCATCTTCGCTTGCTCTGTTACACAGTCCCGAGAGGACTTCACTACACAAAATAAAAATGTATGGTGAAAGAGGGTCTCCTTGACGGATGCCTCTGCTCGGTGAGACCCTTCCTCTAGGCGAGCCGTTAATGAGGAAGGAGTATGTAACAGTGGATACACATTGTATAATCCAAGAAACCAGTTGTCGGTCAAATCCTAGGCGCAGTAACACCAACTCGATAAAATCCCACTCCAACCGGTCATAAGCTTTGCTCATATCGGTTTTAACCGCCATAGAGACTCTCTTTTCCGCTTTCGAGGTTTTTAGAAAATGGAGGACCTCGTGTGTTATCAACACATTATCCACTATGGCTCTTCCCGGTACAAATGCCGATTGGTTTTCGGAGATGATGGATGAGAGAATGGGCTGTAGCCGCTTGGTAAGAAGCTTCGCAATGATCTTGTAGTATACATTGCAGAGGGCAATAGGCCGGTAATCAGCTACCTTCTGAGGATTGGGAATTTTCGGGATCAGCCTGATGTTAGTTTCGTTGATCCTCGGTGGTAAAACCCCTGTGTCGAAAAAGCCTTGGATTTCAATGACAATGTCCGGGCCTATTGTGCTCCAATTGGAGTGGAAAAAGCTAGCAGAAAATCCATCCGGGCCTGGTGCTTTATCAGCATGAATTGCTAGCACAGCCTCGTGTATCTCCGTTGGTGTTGGTCTGGCAGTGAGCTTCTCATTGTCTTCGTCTGAGACCATTCGCTGGATAGCTTGGTTGACTGTCTGCTCTCTGTCACCTTCCACCGATGTGAACAGGGAGGTATAATAACGCATTATGACCTGGGCTATCTGTTCCTCTTTATAGACCATTAGACCATCCTCATCCTCAAGGATGGAGAATGAATTTGCTCTCTTCCGATTCTTCGAAACTGCATGGAAAAAACCTGTATTGCGGTCTCCCAATTTTAGCCACAGGAGCCTACTCCTTTGTCTCCAATACTCCTCTTCGGACTTATAAGCTTCCATAATTTCGCCATTAATTTTCTTTATCCGTTCTGCATCGTTCACTGGGCTTGAGAGTATTGAATCTAGCTCCTGTCGCTTATCTTCTATGAGGAGTCGACTGTTTCTATATTGGTTTTTGCTCCAAGCTGCAATCGCCGTTCTGGCTTGGGCAATTCTTTCTCTGATCGGGCATCCGTCTGCTTCCTTCCACACCTCCTCCACCAGCTTTTTAACCTCAAGGTTGTCCCTTAACCGTCTATCGTATCTGAACATGCTGTTGGGGTCAAAAACGGTTACGACGGAATTACCACCCGAAAATCCTCAGAGATCGTATTTCCGAAAGAGTTAGTAAAAGAAGGGATGTAATTTTCGTCGAAATGAACTATACGAGGTTATTTCTACGAAGAAGTATTCTTTGGGATTCAAACCAAACGATCGTCCCGCTCGGTCACTACGTAGCAACAAGGCTCGGGCCAAAGCTCGGTCGCTACGTAGCGACCGAGTGATCGTCCCGCTCGGTCGCTACGCAGCGACCGAGCTCAGCCAAGCTCGGTCGCTACGTAGCGACCGAGCAATCGTCCCGCTCGGTCGCTACGTAGCGACCGAGCTCAGCCAAGCTCGGTCGCTACGTAGCGACCGAGCGATCGTCCCGCTCGGTCGCTACGTAGCGACCGAGCTCGAGCCAAAGCTCGGTCGCTACGTAGCGACCGAGCGTTCGTCCCGCTCCTTCGCTACGTAGCGACCGAGCGATCGTCCCGCTCGGTCGCTACGTAGCGACCGAGCTCGAGCCAAAGCTCGGTCGCTACGTAGCGACCGAGCGTTCGTCCCGCTCGGTCGCTACGTAGCGACCGAGCTCAGCCAAGCTCGGTCGCTACGAAGCGACCGAGCGATCGTCCCGCTCGGTCGCTGCGTAGCGACCGAGCTCGAGCCAAAGCTCGGTCGCTACGTAGCGACCGAGCGATCGTCCCGCTCGGTCGCTACGTAGCGACCGAGCTCAAGCCGAAGCTCGGTCGCTACGTAGCGACCGAGCACTCGTTTCGCTCGGTCGCTACATAGCGACCGGGCTCGAGCCAAAGTTCGGTCGCTGTGTAGCGATTGAACCTTTCCGAACATCGATACGACACCAGTCCTTGCATTCTCGTCAAACCTTCGAATGCTATCTCCCGAAGACCGTAGCAAGCTCAGTCTATGTTTCCCGCTATTCTAATTCATCGATCAAACTTCGCGGATTAGAAACCGCGGAAAACTCGTAGTAAACGTGTCGAGTCGGAAGACGGCCCAAAGGGACCTAAAACACGACTCGAGGCCCATCCTACGATTTTTCCTAACCAAAAGCCCGTGAACCATAGCATGGTTCGCGCTTGGCCCACGAGGAAGGATAAATGTCAAGTTTCCGCGGATAAATACGGAAGTTTTGAAGATAATTGTGAAGATCGGGAAAAATGGAATATCTCCATTTTTATGCTATGACGGCTTAAGGGCAGAAGAGTAAAAGCGTAAACCGACCTTGGAGCTAGTATATAAGGAGTCCTAGGCGAGGAGCAGAGGGAGAACTTTTTCAGAGCAAACTTAGCACTTAGAGCGATTTAGGCAACTTTCCGTTTTTGTTATTTCGAGCTGCGACTCAATTAGGTTTAGCCGTCTTAGGGTTGCTAGAACTAGGAATCTCGCCGACAGCTCTCGAGCCCAGGCTTATACCTTGTTGTAACGCTCATACGCAGATTCGGAATAAGATCTACTTTGCTCTCTTTTCGATTTCTTATTTTTATCGTTGTTATTCTCGTGTTCTGATTGCTTGACGTGTGGTAATTAACAGATATCCGGGTCCTCTGGGAAACTAGGGTTTTCTTAGTTTCCTTATTTAAACGGAAATCGACAGTGCGAATTTCGGTTCCCACAGTTTGGCGCTAGAAGGAGGGGGATACGGATCAATCTAACCCGCAAAAGCCACACACATCAGACATGTCAACCAACGACGCGGATAACGTGCAAACTCCCCTTAACGGAGGCAGCGGCACCGATCTCCACACTCCGGTAGCGGACGTATCTGCGGCCAACGCGCAAGCCAACGCCGCGACTCTCGAGGAGTTTAAAAAGATGTTCGCCACCTATGAAAAAAGGTCGGAAGAACAGGATAAGCTCGTGAATACCTTGACCAAACAGGTTGAAACCTTAACGGCAAGGACCCAAGCTATCCGTCCCCGCGGAACCACCAAAATCCGCGGGAAGAGGCTCGATTTCGCCACCCCACTCGATAGAGCAGGAGCCGCGCGGGAACGACCTTCCGGTCAAAACCCCAGCGAGAAGTCTCCCATCGAGAAGGGGAACTCTGAAAGTCTTCCGCTCCCTGCAAAGGACTCGGAGGATAACGAAGCCGAACACATTGACCTGGATCCTAGCGATGTCTCCAACGACACCGACGAGGATGTCGACAGACATCCAAGAAGGACCAGAAGCCGATCCGCTCGGGAAGGCTCCCCGTTCGAAAAACCAATGACGGAAGAAGAAGAAGTCGCCTATTGGAACGAACAAGAGGAGCTGGCCGAAAGGCAAACCGAGCTCACTCGCAGTAAGCGCCGACAGGCTCGGAAATCCACTGACGAGACATCGGATATCCGCGATCTTCGCGACTACATCACCAAGACTGCGGCAGAAGTGAGAGCCGTAAAGTCTCAAATCCATCATGCTACTAGTGCTGCCCCCGAGATCGATCGACTGCTGGAAGGAGCTCGAAAGACCCCCTTTACCAGTCGCATTTCGGACATGAGGGTGTCCGATCCGGGAAAGATCAAAGTACCGAAGTACGATGGTACGGCCGATCCAAAAGCGCACCTTCAGGCTTTCCACATCGCGATGGGAAGAGCAAGACTGAAGGACGGCGAAAAGGATGCCGGCTATTGCCGCCTGTTCGTCGAAAATCTTGAAGGAGCAGCGCTCGAATGGTTCGCACGCCTTCGTCGCAACACCATCGGGAGTTTTCGACAGCTCGCATCGGAATTCCTCAAACAGTACTCTGTATTCATAGACAGGGAAACCTCCGATGTTGATCTCTGGAGTCTCTCCCAGAGGGAAGACGAACCCCTCCGCGAGTTTATCAGTCGGTTCAAACTGATAATGTCCAGGGTCAGCGGGATAAGCGACAAAGTGGCCATCGACGCGCTGAGAAAGACGCTCTGGTACAAGTCGAAATTCAGAAAATGGATAACTCTCGACAAACCGCGAACGATCCAGGACGCCCTCCACAAAGCAACGGACTATATCATAGTGGAGGAAGAAACTAAAGTCTTATCGCAAAAACATAAGCCGGCAAGACCATCCTCGAAAGACGCAGATCCGAAGGGGAAAAAGAAGAACTCTCGTAACGACAAGTACGTCCATCACGAGGGGGAAGATCTCCAAGGGCGCATAACTATGCGATCAGTTCGGATCAAGGCCGGACCACGGGCAACACATGGACTCGCAATCAAGGGTATGACGAAAACACCTTCTGCGAGTTCCACCAATCCCGAGGACACTCCACGACCAATTGCAAAGTCTTGGGAGCAAGACTGGCCGCGAAGCTGCTCGCTGGAGAGCTTTCGGAAGTAACTAGCGTCAAGGATCTCATCCTCGATTCTGATCGGCCTCCAAAGACGGACAGAAATCCGCCCGCCGAAAAATCTCCTCAACGAAACCAACCTGGGGATAAACGCGGTAGGAGGCCGGATGACAAAGGGAACGATAACAATCGTCGCAGAGTCAATATGATCATCGGAGGATCTCAATACTGCGGCGATACCGTGTCAGCCATCAAGGCTTACCAACGGAAGGCAGAATCAAGCGCAAAATGGCCTACATGGTCTCCTCCTCGAGACGGCCAAAATTGCTCGATCACCTTCACGGAGGAAGAAGCCGGCGGTATCGACCAACCTCACTGCGACCCGCTCGTCATAGATCTCGTCATACGAGATTTAGAAGTCGGAAGGGTACTCGTCGATACGGGAAGCACGGTCAACGTAATCTTCCGCGACACTCTCAATCGGATGAGTATCGAACTCGGAGAGGTAATTCCGACGCCAAAACCACTCACGGGTTTTTCAGGCGAAGTGTCGATGACTCTCGGATCAATCCAATTGCCAGTCATGGCCAAGGAGATCACGAAAATCGTCGAATTCGCGGTAGTCGACCATCCCGCTATCTACAACGTGATCATGGGAACCCCATGGCTCAACGCCATGCAGGCAGTTCCGTCAACTTACCACCTGGGTCTCAAGTTCCCAACGCCGAGCGGAGTCGCGGCCATCTGGGGATGCCAAAAACAGTCGCGACTATGCTTCCTCGCGGAGCATAAGTTAAGGCAAATCACGGCTTCTGCAAACGGCAAACGCGCGAAGATAGATCGATCTTCGGCCAAAAGCGCCCCGCACAAGGACGAAGTAAAATCGTCTGTCAACGCAAACGCATCGGACGTCGAAGCTCGACATAAATCCGAAGCCCACGCGACAACTCAACCGGAACATCCGGAAAATAGCGACGACCCAGCCACGATCGACACGGTCAAGGCGGACATCGCGACACCAACCGCCGAGTAAGAACACTCGCGGCATGAAACAGAACTACGAGATGGCTTGATCCTCGAAAGGGGTACGTAGGCAGCTTGTCAAAAGACGAGTTCAGCTATCCCCCTCTCTAAAAAGGGGGGGGGGAGTGGGTGCGTATACTCGTATACTCCCACAATCGCCATTATTGTAATCGAGTTTTTAGAAACATAAATTTTTTTTACAATATACACTGTCTTTTTATCGAAAACGCTTACGCTTCAGTTTACGCTCGTCTGCGGCCTCATCCGGCCCAAAAATCGTAAAGATTATCACCTTTCAAACACGCAAAAATACACGCATAATCCTCGAAAATAACTGCGAGACGTCGCAAAAGTTAAAATTCGAGGACAATGCTAAACAAATTGTCCGAACGCGACCACCAAAAACTTACACCCCGTTCGTCGATTGGCCCCGACGAACACGCCAGCCGTCTTAAACAAACGCAATCCGATCACTCTTTTGATCTTTAAAAACGTCCAGCACAAGGACAAAAGCGCGCTACAACAAAAATCCGAAATTTTGGTTTAGCACTTCCAGTTGATTCTGAGAAGATGCTCGATTCGTACCATACAAGTCATATAAGCCGAGAACATATCGCGGACTTTAAACCGGTGCGAGTCAGGAAGAAATCGCAACAGGAAAAACGATAGCCGGCTAGTCACCGCACAAACCTTAACCGAAAGTAAACCTAGGTCTTGCCCTAAACCCAACGCTCTGGTCTCAAACATCTCAAGGCATGATATCTAAAAGATACGAGATCATAAACCATGCCTCTCCGTTCGTATCTCAATGTTCTCGAAAATCGTAAAGACAGATAAATTTTTACGAAAATCACGAACGAACCAACAGATTGAACGTCTAATTAGAACTACATACGAGACGACAACTCGTATTTACTTCAACCCTACTCAGGAAAAACTCGAAACGAAACATTTATCATATAAATAAACCGCGTAAAGCGGCAAGGGATTCAAAGCCACCAACGGCCAGTCCCGAAATACAAATACGGCCATCTTGGCCTAAACGAAATCCAAATTCAAAGGGCCACATTCGGCCGAAAACAAGGATAACTGATCCATCCCTCATAATCCAAAGTCGAAGTCCCCGGACAACGAAGCACCAAACGCATCCGCAGGACGATCCACTTCCTCGCCACCATCCGTGAAAATCGATCGGGACCTCCTCGGTATCAGGAGAAACCGGGATGGAATCCCAGAACCCTTGAATCCTCTCGTCGATCGGAGGGATAAGCGCCTCAGCGTGGGCACGGTCACTCATCCCACTCTTCATCAAGCTCATTTCCTCTTCAAACACATAGTCGTCGGCTTGCGTCCTCCAAAGACTTCCGACCGAACCACGGCACTCGCGAAAGTCGCCCACCGAGGTAAAGGCATTCTTAAGATTCCCGTACTCAACCTGGAACTGAGATGCGCGAGTCTTCATCACCTCGACGATCTCTCTTTTGCCTTTCCTCTCCGATCTGCGAACAGCCCGCGCATGATCACGAGTAAGCTGTGCCTCTCGCTCCAGCATCTCGCCTTGCACGCGGGCGAGATCCCGCTCCGCTTTCTCCGCCTTGAAGCGGTAGACCATGGCTTCTCTATGACCCGCCTCGATGGCCGAGCCCAGCAAGCTCAGGCCCTGCAAAATCAATAGGCGTGTTACAAATCCATACATAGGATAATCACTAAAAAATTCCCAAGAAAAAACTAACCCCATTGATGATGCGAGATCCTTCCGCAACGACTCTCGGCCTCGCCGATTCTTTCGTAGGAGGAGGAGCATCGAAACCCGATGGCAGCCCAGCAAAGAAATCATCGAAGTCCGGAATGGGGGCCTCGCTCGAACCGCTTCCGTCGCCGTAAGCAAGGTTCGGATCCCATCCTGGAAGCATAGAGTCATCCATCGAAAACTCTATGTCGCCGAGATCGACATCTTTTCCCTTCCAAGAGCTCGACTCCGGCGCGGCTGTCGGAGCTTCAACGGGACTCTGGCCGTCGGGTTCGGAGTCGCTTCCCGTATCCGCGTCCAAAGCTGGACCAGGTTGCACAAATTTCAGTGCCTTCCGAACCCTTCTCGGCGTGAAAGAAGTCCAGAAGAAGGGACCATTCCTGAGAAGATCCCTCACCGCGATAATGTCCTCAGGGAACGGAGCAAGAGGATTGATGAAGGGACGATTGTTCGGCAACCTCCGGAACAGTGGAATGCAACTCTCTTCGACGGACGCAGCGTCCAAACGAACAAAGAAAAAGAACTTCTTCCACGAGTTGAAGTTCGAAATGAACTTCTTAACCACCGACATAAATTTCCGAGGGACAAACCTATGCTTATCCGTATCCTTGACAAGTTGAAGCCTCAAAAGCGCTTCATAATGATCGACGGAAAGGGAAAGGCCATGCTCATAGCTTAGGATCAAGATCCCAATAAGGTGCTGAATGGCAAGGGGTGTCAACTGACTTATCGCGACTTCGAAACGGTCCAACACTCGGACGAGAATTTCGGGTATGGGGAACCAGAGGCGACAACGCACTATGAACACCTCATAACAAGTAAAGTAACCCTCCGGGGGGTTGTTAGCACATTCCCCGCGGCAGGGAACCCGGAACTCCACAACATCCGGGATGCGGTAGAACGACCGCATCGTCGCGAGAAACTCGTCAGTGGTCCTACTTGCGTCCTTTCCCTCGACTCCACGATGGACCAGGACCGGGAATGGCTTCTCCTTGGGAGGGATCAACGAGCCGTAATGAGCAACCCACCATGCCTCGTTCTCGGCAGGATGCACCGAGTGAGGCACGAACTCCGTCTTCGGAACGACGAGCTCTTCGTAAGGACTCGCGGACGAAGACCCTTTTTTCGCAATCTTTTTCTTGCTCGACATCTTTACACTTCTCTTAAGAGAATAGAGGAAAAGGGTGGAGAGAAAGATAGAAAGTTTTTTTTGAAAGATCTTAGAGAAAAACAAGAAAGTGAAAAAATTATGGAACAAGTTACCTCTCTTCTTATAAGACATGAGGATTTACTATTCAAGCTCGGACTTTCGCATATTAATTCCATCCATCACGCCTAACTTGCCAAACATGCCTAACCGCACGCTAGGATCCCCCCATGCATGATCCTAACGGGCTGGGGGGCTAACTGTTGGGGTCAAAAACGGTTACGACGGAATTACCACCCGAAAATCCTCAGAGATCGTATTTCCGAAAGAGTTAGTAAAAGAAGGGATGTAATTTTCGTAAAAATAACTATACGAGGTTATTTCTACGAAGAAGTATTCTTTGGGATTCAAACCAAACGATCGTCCCGCTCGGTCACTACGTAGCAACCAAGCTCGGGCCAAAGCTCGGTCGCTACGTAGCGACCGAGCGATCGTCCCGCTCGGTCGCTACGTAGCGACCGAGCTCAGCCAAGCTCGGTCGCTACGTAGCGACCGAGCGATCGTCCCGCTCGGTCGCTACGTAGCGACCGAGCTCGAGCCAAAGCTCGGTCGCTACGTAGCGACCGAGCGATCGTCCCGCTCGGTCGCTACGTAGCGACCGAGCTCAGCCAAGCTCGTCGCTACGTAGCGACCGAGCTCAGCCAAGCTCGGTCGCTACGTAGCGACCGAGCGATCGTCCCGCTCGGTCGCTACGTAGCGACCGAGCTCGAGCCAAAGCTCGGTCGCTACGTAGCGACCGAGCGATCGTCCCGCTCGGTCGCTACGTAGCGACCGAGCTCAGCCAAGCTCGGTCGCTACGTAGCGACCGAGCGATCGTCCCGCTCGGTCGCTACGTAGCGACCGAGCTCGAGCCAAAGCTCGGTCGCTACGTAGCGACCGAGCGATCATCCCGCTCGGTCGCTACGTAGCGACCGAGCTCGAGCCAAAGCTCGGTCGCTACGTAGCGACCGAGCGATCGTCCCGCTCGGTCGCTACGTAGCGACCGAGCTCGAGCCAAAGCTCGGTCGCTACGTAGCGACCGAGCGTCGTCCCGCTCGGTCGCTACGTAGCGACCGAGCTCAGCCAAGCTCGGTCGCTACGAAGCGACCGAGCGATCGTCCCGCTCGGTCGCTACGTAGCGACCGAGCTTGAGCCAAAGCTCGGTCGCTACGTAGCGACCGAGCGATCGTCCCGCTCGGTCGCTATGTAGCGACCGAGCTCAAGCCGAAGCTCGGTCGCTACGTAGCGACCGAGCACTCGTTTTGCTCGGTCGCTACATAGCGACCGGGCTCGAGCCAAAGTTCGGTCGCTGTGTAGCGATTGAACCTTTCCGAACATCTATACGACACCAGTCCTTGCATTCTCGTCAAACCTTCGAATGCTATCTCCCGAAGACCGTAGCAAGCTCAGTCTATGTTTCCCGCTATTCTAATTCATCGATCAAACTTCGCGGATTAGAAACCGCGGAAAAACTCGTAGTAAACGTGTCGAGTCGGAAGACGGCCCAAAGGGACCTAAAACACGACTCGAGGCCCATCCTACGATTTTTCCTAACCAAAGCCCGTGAACCACAGCATGGTTCGCGCTTGGCCCACGAGGAAGGATAAATGTCAAGTTTCCGCGGATAAATACGGAAGTTTTGAAGATAATTGTGAAGATCGGGAAAAATGGAATATCTCCATTTTTATGCTATGACGGCTTAAGGGCAGAAGAGTAAAAGCGTAAACCGACCTTGGAGCTAGTATATAAGGAGTCCTAGGCGAGGAGCAGAGGGAGAACTTTTTCAGAGCAAACTTAGCACTTAGAGCGATTTAGGCAACTTTCCGTTTT
The DNA here is from genome assembly GCF_000309985.2 of Brassica rapa. NCBI lineage: Eukaryota > Viridiplantae > Streptophyta > Magnoliopsida > Brassicales > Brassicaceae > Brassica > Brassica rapa. The sequence goes on from NC_024802.2 coordinate 1,860,041, forward strand.
TGTTATTTCGAGCTGCGACTCAATTAGGTTTAGCCGTCTTAGGGTTGCTAGAACTAGGAATCTCGCCGACAGCTCTCGAGCCCAGGCTTATACCTTGTTGTAACGTTCATACGCAGATTCGGAATAAGATCTACTTTGCTCTCTTTTCGATTTCTTATTTTTATCGTTGTTATTCTCGTGTTCTGATTGCTTGACGTGTGGTAATTAACAGATATCCGGGTCCTCTGGGAAACTAGGGTTTTCTTAGTTTCCTTATTTAAACGGAAATCGACAGTGCGAATTTCGGTTCCCACACATGCCTCTCCTCTTTTTCAGAGTTGTTTTGAAAACTGAGACCAAAGGTCTGTGATCAGAGCCTTCCAATGGGAGATATTGGCTTCTGGCTGATGGGAAGTACTCTGCCCAGGAGTTTGTGGCTGCTGCTCTGTCCAGTCTGCATTTCACAAGGAAATCTCCTCTGACTCCTCGCCAAGATAGCATGTCGCCTGAATGTGGCAGAACAAATAGATCTCCTTCTGAGTAGAATGATCTTAAGTCAAGAAACGTGCCCTCAGCTCGATCCGGACCTCCATCTTTCTCTGAGTTACTGAGAATATCATTGAAATCGCCAGTTATAAACCATGGGGAGTCGCGAGCATTCATGAGAGAGACCATTTGTTCCCAAAATAACTTTCTTTCTTTTTTATCATTGTTTCCATACACAAAAGCTGCAAAGAATGATTTTCCCTCCACCTCAATGGGGGAATCAATAAAATTCGCATTTGATGAGAGAATGTGTAGCTTCACGGTTGCTTTCCAGAATAGCGCAAGGCCTCCCGAGCCGTGTCCTGTAGGAGGAACCAGGTGTCTGTTTTCATACCCCAAAGTCTCTGTCTTGCTGAGCACGAAAGGGTCGGGATTTTTGGTTTCAGATAAGAACAGAATGTCCGGAGAGATGGAGCGATTCATGTCCTTTAAACGAAGAACTGTCTGGGGATTCCCTAACCCCTGACAGTTCCAACTTGTTATCTTTAAGGACCGAGATCGGATGGGATTCGAAAATCCATCCTCTTCTTCACCGTCGCTGGGATCATTTGACAAATGGGTCTGTTTTCCGAACTTGTCGTTGAGGTTGCCTGATCACCCCCACGCGATGTACCTACTTTCGCTTTAGAATTCGAGGGAGCAGTTGATCTAGGAGGCAGTTTCCTACAAATAGGGGAGTTCTTCTTCTGTGTCACTCTTCTCCTCTTTGTCTCTGGTGCTTGGTCCTGGTTCGTTTTTTCTGCTGCTTTTTTCCCCGGGGGGCGTCCAGGTTTCCTCTTAGCTATCACTCCAGCTTCAGCATTCTTTTCTCTGCTCGGAGGAGATGGCCTCATAGGTCCCAATCGTAAGGTAGCTGATAGTCTTTCACCAGAAAGAGGTTCCTGCGCTGTATCATCTCCCTCCTGACTCAAGATATGAGGAGGTACAGGTCCCAATCGGAGAGATGCTGGAAGTCTTTCATGAGTTTGAGAGCCAGAGGCAGCAGTGTTTTTCCCTCCACTTGTGGAGAGTCTATGGGAAGCAGGTCCTAATCGTAGCGTGGCTGGAACTCTCTCAGTGGTTTCCTCCACATTTGTTTCCTCATTAGCTCTCCTCTGTCTTTCTGCGCTTGCACTAAGTGCAGTTCTAGCCATTTGAATGGCTGTTTCTTCCATTTCCCCTTTCTCCTCTGCTAGTCGCATTCTCTCTGTTCGAGCCTCTCGTTCAGTTGGGTCAGCACTTTTAGTGTATTGCACCATGTACTCTCTTAGCTCATCTCTAGCTTCATTGAGTATTTCATGAGGGATCAGCGTTTGGTCTTGTTGCAGGGGGGACCCCCTGCCTGAAGATTCCAGAATGCTCTTTGAAGCACTTGATCCAGTATCTCTGTTCTCTGGAGTCCTCCGTGCCACTTCCCTATAGAAACTGCGGGGAGGGGGGTCAGGTAGATTTCGGAAGCTAGGGTGATCACGAGAGGGTCGTGACGTTCTCTCATTGTCATATCTGGCCCTTTCTTTAGCTTGAGAAGATTGTTTGGATGAGGTTTTTTCTTGCCAGACTCTAGGTTGATACTTTGGAGGCCTCTGTTTTGAGTGCTCTCTGCGTTCTTGGTTGCTTCGAAGTCGCTGGCTGACTTCGCGGTTTGTAGCAGAGAACCGGAAAGCCTGAGATCTCTGTTCTCCTTCTTGGTAGGTCTGATTCAATCGATTGGAGTTATGGCTTTGTCCTCTGTCTGATTCGCCTGTTTTATCTGAGGTAGCTCTTGCTCTTATATCTGAGCCTTCACGTTCTGCGATTGCAGCTTTTTCTTCTGCTCTAGCCATTAGGCATTCTTTAAGTTCGTGATCCAATCGCAGGCATTTAGTGCAATGTTTGTCCAGGCGCTCATAGACCAAAGTAACAGGGACCTCATCTCCATTTGGGTACTCCACTACCAAAGTGTTTAATAAGGGGGAGAAGCCCATCAATGTGGACTCTCATTCTCACCGTAAGAGGCGAAATCTCTGATTTTTCATAGACACCGATGTCCTTCCCAATACACTTTATAGTAGGTTCAGTCCATAAGTGCACCGGAAGCCCTTGCACTTTGATCCAGAACGGTATTAGGGAAGGGAAGGTGGGAGATATTGTTGGTTCCCATCTCTGTACAATTACCATCCATCTGGCGTAATGGTACGGCCGTTGCTCTAGTACTGATAGCAAATCGGACTCAAGCTCGAATTGGAACTGGAACATTCCGTTGCCTAGGTCAGAGCCCACAGGTTTGAACTCCGTTTTCCAGTGCTCAGTGAAGAAGGGGATCAAAGACCACACCTTTTGAGCTGACTTGTTTGTAACTCGTCCAATAAGAGTGAGCGAGTGCTTGCGGAGCAGATCTGAGTTGTCAGGGAGTGGGACTTTGACGCGAGCAGAGCGCGCCGGTTGTTGTTTCTCCAGTTCCAAACCTTTTCCCTTTTCAGCCGATGAGATTCTTCTATGAGCCATAGTTCAAGCTCAAATGGGATCTTTAGTTGTTTCTGTGAGACTATGGTGGTTAGAGAGGTACAAGATCCTTAGCTTAAGGGAATCCCCTGAAGTCAAAGGCTTGAACTCTGTTTAACGTTGCTAAAAACTCACGGAAACTAGATTGCTATCCAGGAAACCCCAGAGAAAATTTCGTTTTTCAACAGAGATAGAGCCAAAAAACAACGTTGAAGCTGAGAGATTCCTATCTGTTTCTAGAGGGAGAAACTACTTTCTGGTTGCAGAGGTCTTGAAAACCAGAAGAGCCTTCTTTCATCAGTCAGGAGTCATCGTCGGCCGGCGAGATGGTAGAGACGGCGGTCCCTCCGACGAGGTCGGGGGAAGAACCCGGTGTGTAATTCTGCAGGACGTTGGACGGACCGGAAGATAATCCCGAATCGGGAAACAATTTGAATTTTCTGCAGAAAGTACAGTGGATAAAAGGTAGTATCAGAGAAAGGTGATCGTTGGAGCTAGTGGGTAGAGAGCTCTCTCGATTCTAGTGCCTGGGAGAGAATTTTTATACAAAAGCTCTCTTATTTTTTTCTAAGAACCTCATAATTAGCTTGTACTTTGTTTTATTTACCTTTCCCAAGCATAACATCTCATCATCTAGGACATGCATGCTCTCTTTTTTGTTTTGGTAAAAACTACGAGATGCTCTTATTTGATCATTACCACCTTTCTTTAACAAAATAGCCAAACCAAGGATATGATGTCTAATTTAAGTGCCAAATCATATAATTTTGTGTTATTTTACTCCTCTCATTTATTTTCAATTTTTAGAAAATGTTATTTTACCCGACCACAGAAACGCCACACATAGCTTCTCTATTATTTCCAGACATGAAATATGGAGGTGAAACAGTGTACCAAAAGTTTGTCATGCTAATAATAATTGATTGTATAAGATGCATCCGTCCTGAAATACTAGCGACTAGTAAGTTTCTTCATGCTTCTTATTGCAATTAGGAGTCCTAAATATCTGAGCGGGAGTTAGTCAATAAGAATTTCAAGTGAGGTTGCTATTTCTGGCATGAAGATCATTATGTGTCTTCCCAGCCATGTGTATAAAATATTTTATTCATGCTTATGGCTAAACCCCAAACACTTGTGAAGAAACATTTTCAAAGAGAAGACGGCATCCTTCTATGAGGCAGTCTAATTGCTTAAAACTTTCATTTATATATATATATGTGTATATATAAATGTTTTTTATAGATTTCAGCCGACCAAATTAATGAACTTTCATTTCACCTATTCAAACTAATACATATATATTATATGTGGTATATCATATGAGAATTTATTATAACATATATTGTGCAAATTATTCTTATAGCACATTAGTTTAAATAATAAGTAAAATTATTTAAAATTTATTCAACCTATTTATACGTGATATTAAGTTTTAAAGCTATTTTGAATACACTATTGATTTTAGCTTATATCAAATCAATAATTTACTCAATTATTTATCATTCGACTGCTATGTATATGCAAAAACAATAGTTTATAGATGATTAAATATTGTGTTCCAAAAAAAAAGACGATTAAATATAAACCTGAAATTTTTTTTCCCTAATGTAATTGTATACCTTGATCGATGATTAAAATAGATGGTGCAAAATTTTGAAATTTACTTTCAAAATAATCAAAATTAAGTTTACATTTGAATTAACTTATTCCTATTGAAACTTACTTTTGAAACAAAACTAACTTCAACATAATACGAGCAATAAACTTGATTTAGGTATTTATTTACTATAAAACCAGAATATCATGTTCGTAGATGTTATAATAATAGTTGTTTTTTGCCAAAATGTGAATATCATATAAATATGAGAAGAGTTTGTAAACTTTACAAAAGGGAGAATACTATGTTAAGTTGACCTTGGCAAAAAATAAACAAGGCCAAGCCAACAGCAAAATTTTCCTAAAAATCTGAAAGCTATTCATATCGCAGCCATTCCTGCATTAGATGCTGGAACAGGGCAGTCTTCCTCTTTCCTAGTATTGTGTCCCTGATGTTGCAATCAATCTTCTTGAATAAGGAGGCAGGCGTTTGAGATACACCGTCATGAAGACGTTTGTTTCTCTCAGTCCATATACTGGCAATTGTGGTCTGAGCAGCAACGCGTTTAAGAGTCACGCTCACCACCGTATCCCGAAGCCTCATCCAGTCAGTAAAAGCAACCCAGGTATGGAACCCCCTATGGGAGTAGCCAAGTCTCCTCAATACGTAGCCCCAAACAGCTCCGCTAACCTCACAGCGTAGAAATAAATGATCTCTTCTTTCATCCACCAAGGAACAAAGGCAGCATAGTGAAGGTATTTGCATTCCCCACGCGACCAGTCTAGTTCTAGTGGGTAAACGGTCCTGATGAGCTACCCAGGTAGTGAAAGCATGGCGGGGAGTGTGACCTTTGAACCAAATATTTTGGGTCCAGCGCTGTTCCGTTGCTCTGTTCCTTACTTGACTCCAGGTTTTACTCGTGGAGAACTCCTGCAACTCATTCCCACCCACCTCCCACACATAAGAATCATCCGTAGCACTTAACGAGGGGAGAGGGATGGTAGTAAGGTGTAGGTGAAGCTCCTCAGCAGCCTGGGAACGAGCTCCCCTAAGAAGCCATCCTTCACTATTGCAAGCATCCTTCACCAGTGCATATTCATCAATTTGCAGTTCTCTCGGGCCAAGTTCTCCAAATCGAGTGATGAGAGGCCCAAGAGGCGTCCAACGATCATACCAGAAGCTTAGTCGTTGCCCATTGCCCACTTTTGCCTTCAGGAAACCTGCTGCAAGACCGCGCATAGATAGCAAACTTCGCCAGGGAGAAGATGTAGCTTTTGAAACATCTATAGCCCAAAAATTTCCTCCTTTTATTCTGTACTCTTTCACCCAGGAAGCCCACAGCGAGTCGTTTGCAGTGAACAGCCTCCAAATCAGCTTCAAACAGAGAGTTTTGTTCCAGCGACATATGTCTCGAAGGCCCAAACCCCCTTCCTTCTTGGGGAGAGTTACAGTTTTCCAAGCCACCTTTGCAATGCTCTTCTTCGTTTCAGTCCCCCCCCCAAAGGAATTGAGAGCATAGAGATTCAATCTTTTTAATGCAATTTTTAGGAAGGATGAAAGCGGATGTCCAAAAGTTGATAGACCCATATATTACCGATGATAGGAGTTGCTTTCTTCCGGCAAAAGATAAGGCTCTAGCCGACCAGCAGTGAAAGTTGGCAGAGAGTTTATCAATCAGAGGCTTATAATCATGCAGTCACAGCTTCCTATACAGCAAAGGGAGACCTAAGTAACGGATTGGCATCTTTCCAAGGGCGAAGCCATGCTGAGAGATCTCTGAGGCTTCTTCCGAGTTCAGGCCCGCAGAAAAAAGTTCTGTCTTTGCTTTGTTCATTCTCAGCCCCGACCAAAGAGCAAAGTCCTCCATTGTTGCCGCTATACATCTTATCGATTCAGCAGTACCATCAGTGAAGATCATCAAGTCATCAGCGAAGGATAAATGAGTGACCTGAAGTGTGGAGGTGTTAGGATGGTAGCCAATAGATCCATCGAGATATTTCCGCTTCAGCTGTTGGGAGAAGACCTCAAGGGCAAGGACGAACAGGTAGGGCGAAAGCGGGTCTCCTTGCCGAAGTCCCCTAGTTCCCTTAAAGTAGCCACAAGATTCACCGTTGATGGCCACTGAAAACCGGGTAGTTGTTAAGCATTTCTTGATCAGGTTCCTAAACACCAACGGGAAATCCAGAGCTTCAAGAGTGAAGAGGACAAACTCCCAGTTTAGCGTATCGAAAGCCTTCTGAAGATCAATCTTAAGCATGCATCTTTTAGAGATTGTCTTCCAGTTGTACCCCGAGACAAGTTCTGTGGCAAGTAACACATTCTCCACCAGTAATCGACCCGGAACGAAAGCTGACTGAGAGGTAGAGATCAAATTCGGGAGATGGCTTTTCAGTCTGTTAGCTAGGAGCTTGGAGGCCACTTTATACACTGTGTTGCAGCAGGCAATAGGCCTAAACTCCGTGATCTTAGTAGCATTGGTCTTTTTAGGGACCAAGATAAGTAGAGTCGCATTCCATTGCTGCAACAACTCGCCTGTAGACAAGAACTCCTTAACAGCATCAATTAGGTCCCTACCCACAGCCTTCCAGTTTCCAGTGAAGAATTCAGCCGGGAATCCATCCGGACCTAGGGATTTATTTTTTGGAAGGGACAGGAAGGCTTTTTCAATCTCGAGATCAGTGAACGGCTCGCCGAGGGTAGAGATGGCTTCGGCAGAGCATTTTACTTCCATGATCGTAGCAATTTCAGCAGGAGAAGTAGTTGTTGGCGCATGGACACCTCCGAGGAGCTGCTGAAAATAGTCCACTGTGTGGTTTTTTATTCCATTTAGGGTGTCGATAACACAGCCATTGTTATCCATCAGGAAGTGAATGTGGTTTTGAGCCTTTCTTGATCGAATGGCTCGATGAAAGAAGGCCGTACCCGCATCACCCTCCACTGACCATTGTACCCTTGACCGTTGGTGTAAAAATCTATCCTCAGCCTTAGCCAAAGTGAACCATTTGGTATGAGCGGCTCTCTCTGCAGCAGCGGCATCCAAGCTTGGTGAAGATAGGGATACTTGCTGGCAGTCAGTGAGATGATCAAAAGCCTCTTTTACCCGCTTCTCAATGTCAGAGAAGTTGTCCTTGTTGAAAGAGCGGATAATAGGCTTCATTTCCTTTAGCTTCTTGGAGACACAGAGCTGCCGCGACCCATGGAAAGGCATAGAATTCCAAGTGGCTTTGACAAGTTCCTGGAAGTCTGGATGAGAGTTTAGATGGGCAAAGAACCTAAAGGGTCGCTTTTGGGGAGGCTTTAGCTGGTCCAGGAACGTGCAACATGGACTGTGATCTGATATACCAGGCTTTCCAAAGACAGCAATAAACTCCGGAAAAGTCTCTAACCATTCCTCATTGCATAGTACACGATCAAGCTTTTTAGAGACCGTCGAGTTTGACCAAGTAAACGTGTTTCCACTATACTGAAGGTCAGTTAATAAGCATCGTTGAAGGCATTCCCGGAAGTCACGCATACCTCTAGAGGAGGTAGAAGGGTCGGCGCGAAAGTGCTCCGAGGGACTGATAATTTCGTTAAAGTCCCCTAGCACAATCCAAGGAAGACCGCAAAGCTGAGGAGAGCATGAAACAGATTCAAGCTCGCTCCATAATAGTCTTCTTTCTGTCCGACAGTTAGACGCATAAATAAAAGAGACCACGATCTCGCTAGCCTGAAACGGGAGCTTGACAGAGCAAGTGATCATTTGCAGAGACTTAGCGATAATTCTGACCTGCACAGAAGGCTTCCAGACAATCCAGATTTTTCCAATATCGGAGAATTCATAGTTTCCCTCGAAAGACCAAGTGGGCAGGATGTTATTCATTATTGGGATAGAATTTGGCTGCTGTACATGCGTCTCAACGAGACAACCAAAAATAGGATTGTATTTACGAATCCATCTCCTAAAACCACGCCGCTTCACTGAATCATTTATTCCTCTAATATTCCAGCAAAACAGATCCATGAAAAGGTTTGGAGTTAGGGGGTTAAAGGGCCCCTAGCCCTAGCATTCGCTTTCGCTCGCTTCTTGTATCTCTTGGAGAAGAATTCGATGAACTCATCCCCATCATCTGATAGGATTTCCCCCTCTTCAGAGGCTGGGGTATCAGAGGAGGAGCCAGAAGAACCAGTACTTATCTGTTGGGGATCTTCGAAACACCCTTCAGCTGAAAGATCTACACATAGACTTCCCTTTGATAGGTCATGAGATACAGAGACCGAGCTTCCAGAGTGACTTTGAGAGTCAAGGGGAGCCATGTTTTCAGCAATGAAGGGGAGAGGGGATCGTGTAAGAACCTCCTTATAGGCGGGGGCAGCAGCAGCTGTTTCCGTTTGAGTGCCAACCGGTCGTTGTGAAACAGGCAGGTTAGCATTTTTGGGATCCACCGAAGGCTGTCCAACGATAGGGAGAAGGCTTTTTATCGGTTTCTTTCCCTCCCGCTTCGAAGCCTCCTTCCTCTCGTGTTTTTCCTTTCCAGCAACTAAGTGATTTGTGCAGGGGCACAAAGCAGTAGGATTCTTCACTGAGTTACAGGTCAAGCAAGTTTTTGGAGCATGCTTACATCGTGTGATAGTATGCCCAAACTTCTTGCAGTAAGAGCAGAGAGAAGGGAGCCAAGGGCTGGTAACTGCAATTCTTCTAGTATCTCCGCTCTCAAACCTCGCATTGACAAACTCTGGAAGTGGCTTCCTCGGGTCGATGACCGTGTACACCTTTGCTACCTCAATGTTGGTGAGGTTTTCCGTAGCAGGATGTAAACAGATTGGTTGTCCAACCATCCCCGCAATCTCTTTCAGAGTGTCTCTGTTGAAGAACTGGAGTGGAACTCCTGTAAACTCAAGCCAGACCGGCACCGTCTCCAGTTCAGGTTTGGTCTGCTGAATACCTGGAGACCACTTAGTGACAAACATGGTTTGCCCATCGATTTGCCACAGACTCTGCTTCAAGATGCGTCTCCTAGCATTTGGGCAGAGAACGCGGAAGAGAAAGGCGTTTCCGTCCATTTTGTTTACGGTGATGTCCCGTCGATGAGGGCTCCATATACCGTTAACAATGGCATGGATAGCTCCTCTAGCTGGGGGTTCCTCGTAGAACTGTCCCAAGATGAAGTATTCCCAGGCTTTCTTATTTTTCTCGACAACCTCATTTGGAATCGTAACACAAGATTCGCCAGAGTCCAGAAGGAAAGGTGTCTCCTTTGGCTCTAGTTTTCCAGAGGCTTCCTTGACAAATCCTTTCCAAAGGTCCGCTGCAGATGGTGACTGAAGCGCAGGGGTAGTTGCGGCTGCTTCCTTAAGAGCAGGTGCTAGGACATCGGCCTCTTTGCTAGATGCAGGCGGTGTGGCTGCAGCTAGGGTTTCGAGATCCGTTGTTTCGGTTTGCTTGGCTAGAGAGGATTTGGGGTCCTCCTGGGCAAGCGAAGGGGTCTGAGACACCTGAGCGGTAGATCCGGTCAGAGGGAGGTCAGATTTGGGTTTCGATTTAGCGGCTGAAGAAGAGTCAGGCGCTGACGATTTCTGGGAAAAGGGTGGGGATTTGGTCACTCCAGTGGGGAGACGACCAGAAGGCTTCTTTTTCGGGGGTTTCTTTTTGGCCATGGAGGCGGGGAGGGGCCGCCGCCGAGAACGGCGACGGTGGAGGTGAAAGGAAAGGGATCGCGTCTTGAGAGAGAAATTTCAAGGCGCGTGGGGCGCGTGTTTATTCTTCGTTATGTTATAATAATAGTTAAACGTTAATTATACTAATACAGTCCCTTAGAATAGGGTTTGAAGTTTTGTATTCGACAAATCATATTTTGCTTAGGAAACAAAGATTGGGGCATTAATTATGAGTAGTATACATTACACTAACGTAACCTGAATCAGAACTTCGTTAAGAAATCTTGTAAATCGAATTGCACAATAGATGATACGTAGTCTTAGATCCGATTAAAAAATTACAATATTAACTATAGCTAAGAAACATATATTCTGAAGCATATATCTACAGGTACATATCTTGTGGAGCTCTGTATGCGTATTATACACATAAGAGAAATATGATGAGCATGCCGTAGAACTCCATTAGTTATCTATTTGTTTATTAGGGATATGTTATTATTTTTATTAGAAAACAAGACAGCGTGAGGTGGAGAACATGCATGCAAGATCAAATTGAAGTCATATATATTTACGTAACAAGTTTACTTGAACCCCATGCAAGTCCCATGCACTCAAACCCTTCTATATAAACCCCTCCAAGTTCATCATCCAGTCATAATCAAATTAGCCATTACACAAACTACAAAGTCTCTCAACCATGGCAGTTCCAAAAGCTCACTACTCTCTAGCCATCCTTGTCATTCTCTTTGTCGTTTCAAATTGCCAAAATGCCTGCAATCCAGAATGCAAGGCTAAAGAACCCTTCAACTGCGATAATTCTCTTACCTTCAACCGAACTGGATTTCCAAAGAACTTTACTTTCGGTGCAGCTACTTCCGCGTACCAGGTATAAATTTATATATCTTCCTCATGACCGTTCTTGGGCATACTGTTTTCTTATTTTTGTAGATAAAAGAATATTTTCAAAAAGAAAAAAAATTTCCAATACAATCGCTTTTTATTTGTTCAACCAGATTGAGGGTGCTGCACATAGAGCCCTTAATGGATGGGACTACTACACTCATAGATATCCAGGTTATAAACCAATTAATTACCCTATTGATCAACATTCATTTGGACATATGGGAGAGTGTATATATAAATATTAGAAAGACTGGACATGCTCACATTTTTCTGTTTGTTATGGTACAGAAAGGGTTCCAGATCGCAGCTCCGGAGACGTTGCTTGTGATTCGTATGATCTTTACAAGGTGAGAGGCTATATATCTGTGTATACATATAGGAGACAGTTGTTCCAATTTGGAAATATTATTTAACTCTGGAAAAATTCATATATAATTTGAACAGGAGGATGTCAAATTACTGAAAAGATTGAAAGTTCAAGCATACCGACTCTCCATAGCCTGGTCAAGGGTCTTACCAAGTAAATACAGAAACACAAACATACGTCGCTTTTTCAGTCATGAATTTATATAATTGGCAAAATTAAGAGTTTTACGTTCTATATATATTTGACTCGTGAAATTTGTGATTATAAATTTTAGAGGGAAGACTGACTGGAGGAGTGGACGAGAACGGGATAGCATACTACAACAATCTCATTAACGAGTTAAAAGCTAATGGTAAATTGAAAATATAAATACTACTCAATCATTTGATTATATCTGTGGTATATATGGACGTTTAACTAACTTTCGTACGTGATTACAGGCATAGAGCCATTTGTGACTATATTTCATTGGGATGTTCCCCAAACTCTAGAAGACGAGTACGGAGGCTTCTTAAGCCCGCGTATAGTGTAAGTGCAATAACTAGTTTTTCTTCTTCCAAACTTGTCTTTCTTTCACTTAATTAGGTTCTATATATATGTACATTGCATGATCAGATCTATCTATAATTTAATATGTATGATACACGAACAGAGAGGACTTCAAGAACTATGCGGAGCTTCTATTCCAAAGATTCGGAGACAGAGTCAAGTTTTGGATCACTCTAAACCAGCCTTACTCTCTCTCATCCAAAGGTTATGGAGATGGATCATATCCACCGGGAAGGTGCACTGGCTGTGAATTTGGAGGTGATTCTGGAACCGAACCTTATATAGTCACGCATCACCAACTTCTAGCCCATGCAGAAGCTGTATCTTTATACCGAAAAAGATATCAGGTTCATCTAAAATAAATCTATTATGAATCTCTTTTTATTTTCCTTGATTAGTTCAATTTTTTTTGTGTGGTATATTCTTATTCTATAATCTTAAAAATATTATGCAGAAATTTCAAGGTGGTAAGATAGGAACGACCTTGATCGGGAGATGGTTTGCCCCGCTAAACGAAACTAGCGATCTCGACCAGGCTGCTGCAAGACGAGCATTCCAATTCTTCGTTGGATGGTACGTATATATATTCTCAATGAATTGACTCTCAAGACGCACACATATGTAGCAACTTAAAGCCTCTGTCACGATCATATAGACTTTTAAAAATATTGCATCACTAAGTTACAAAATTTCTTCTTGCATATATGAAGGTTCTTGGATCCATTGGTGTACGGAGAATATCCAACGATAATGAGAGAACTCGTTGGAGACAGATTGCCAAAATTCACACCGCAAGAATCAGATTTAGTTAAGGGATCACTTGATTTTCTAGGGCTGAACTATTATGTTACACAATATGCAAGCGACGCATCTCCTCCTCCTCAGACACACCCTAGCGTCTTAACCGATCCACGAGTTACTCTTGGATGTATGTGAAACCTTTTTCGTATTTAGTTTTATACATATGTTTCGGTTCATAGATCAATCATTATTCTCTTATTGTGTTTCAGATTATCGCAATGGAGTACCTATCGGTGTTGAGGCTAGTATCATTTTTAATTCGGAATAACATGTTTATATATATGTATCTACTTTAAGAGATTGCCACATTTATATAGTAACTAATGAGTCTCTCCTTTTTTGCTTTTTTCTTCTCCAGTCTCCAAGCTTTGTCTACTATCCTCCAGGGTTTCGTCAGATTCTAAATCATATCAAAGACAACTACCAAAACCCACTTACCTACATCACCGAAAACGGTATCTACATACATACCAATATAAACATGCTTAACCATGAGAATCCTACGTACGTGTTCTTATTATATAACCTTTGTGTTAAAATTTCAGGAGTTGCTGATTATGGAAACTTAACGGTATCAAATGCTCTTGCCGATAACGGACGAATTCAAAATCATTGCAGCCATCTTTCATGTCTCAAATGCTCCATCGAGTGAGTTACAATTATTCCTACTTTATCATATATATACATACTACATATATCTTGATACGTTAACATTATTTAAATATATTACAGGGATGGTTGCAACGTAGCAGGTTATTTTGCTTGGTCATTGATGGACAATTATGAATTTGGAAATGGTTACACTCTCCGGTTTGGTATGAATTGGGTCAATTTCACTAATCCTGCTGATCGAAGAGAAAAAGATTCTGGGAAATGGTATTCTAGGTTCGTCGCAAAATAAGGGGAATTGATAGACAAAAATCAACCCCATATGTATCCAACCTTTAATCCACTAAGTACTGGACAATATAAATTATGTTCTTCAACTTATAAAAGCTTATGTGCTGTGTGTTGTTAATAATGTTGTAATAATTGGACCTTAACTCTTGGCCAAATCATAAATATATAAAAACATTTATATGACGTGCGTTGTACTTATAGCTTGTACTTTGTTTTATTTACCTTTCCCAAGCATAACATCTCATCATCTAGGACATGCATGCTCTCTTTTTTTGTTTTGGTAAAAACTACGAGATGCTCTTATTTGATCATTACCACTTTTTTTTAACAAAATAGCCAAACCAAGGATATGCTGTCTAATTTAAGTGCCAAATCATATCATTTTGTGTTATTTTACTCCTCTCGTTTATTTTCAATTTCTAGAAAATGTTATTTTACCCGACCACAGAAACGCCACACATAGCTTCTCTATTATTTCCAGACATGAAATATGGAGGTGAAACAGTGTACCAAAATTTTGTCATGCTAATAATAATTGATTGTATAAGATGCATCCGTCCTGAAATACTAGCGACTAGTAAGTTTCTTCATGCTTCTTATTGCAATTGGGAGTCCTAAATATCTGAGCGGGAGTTAGTCAATAAGAATTTCAAGTGAGGTTGCTATTTCTGGCATGAAGATCATTATGTGTCTTCCCAGCCATGTGTATAAAATATTTTATTCATGCTTATGGCTAAATTAACCCCAAACACTTGTGAAGAAACATTTTCAAAGAGAAGACGGCATCCTTCTATGAGGCAGTCTAATTGTTTAAAACTTTCATTTATATATATATGTGTATATATAAATGTTTTTTTATAGATTTCAGCCGACCAAATTAATGAACTTTCATTTCACCTATTCAAACTAATACATATATATTATATGTGGTATATCATATGAGAATTTATTATAACATATATTGTGCAAATTATTCTTATAGCACATTAGTTTAAATAATAAGTAAAATTATCTAAAATTTATTCAACCTATTTATACGTGATATTAAGTTTTAAAGCTATTTTGAATACACTATTGATTTTAGCTTATATCAAATCAATAATTTACTCAATTATTTATCATTCGACTGCTATGTATATGCAAAAACAATAGTTATTAAATATTGTGTTCCAAAAAAAAGACGATTAAATATAAACCTGAACAATTTTTTTCCTAATGTAATTGTATACCTTGATCGATGATTAAAATAGATGGTGCAAAATTTTGAAATTTACTTTCAAAATAATCAAAATTAAGTTTACATTTGAATTAACTTATTCCTATTGAAACTTACTTTAAAACAAAACTAACTTCAACATAATACGAGCAATAAACTTGATTTAGGTATTTATATACTATAAAACCAGAATATCATGTTCGTAGATGTTATAATAATAGTTAAACGTTAATTATACTAATACAGTCCCTTAGAATAGGGTTTGAAGTTTTGTATTCGACAAATCATATTTTGCTTAGGAAACAAAGATTGGGGCATTAATTATGAGTAGTATACATTACACTAACGTAACCTGAATCAGAACTTCGTTAAGAAATCTTGTAAATCGAATTGCACAATAGATGATACGTAGTCTTAGATCCGATTAAAAAATTACAATATTAACTATAGCTAAGAAACATATATCCTGAAGCATACAGAGCCGGCCCTTGCCATAAGCCAATGAAGCATTGGCTTCCGGCCTTATTATTATTACATATAATATCAGCCACAAAATCCACAAAAGTAACTTTAGTCCATTGGTTAAATGGTTCTATCCTCTGTGAGAGGTTAAGGGTTCAATCCCAACCAGCCACATTATTATTTTTGGCTTGTAGCCTCAACAAAACAAGGACCGGTTCTGGAAGCATATATCTACAGGTACATATCTTGTGGAGCTCTGTATGCGTATTATACACATAAGAGAAATATGATGAGCATGCCGTAGAACTCCATTAGTTATCTATTTGTTTATTAGGGATATGTTATTATTTTTATTAGAAAACAAGACAGCGTGAGGTGGAGAACATGCATGCAAGATCAAATTGAAGTCATATATATTTACGTAACAAGTTTACTTGAACCCCATGCAAGTCCCATGCACTCAAACCCTTCTATATAAACCCCTCCAAGTTCATCATCCAGTCATAATCAAATTAGCCATTACACAAACTACAAAGTCTCTCAACCATGGCAGTTCCAAAAGCTCACTACTCTCTAGCCATCCTTGTCATTCTCTTTGTCGTTTCAAATTGCCAAAATGCCTGCAATCCAGAATGCAAGGCTAAAGAACCCTTCAACTGCGATAATTCTCTTACCTTCAACCGAACTGGATTTCCAAAGAACTTTACTTTCGGTGCAGCTACTTCCGCGTACCAGGTATAAATTTATATATCTTCCTCATGACCGTTCTTGGGCATACTGTTTTCTTATTTTTGTAGATAAAAGAATATTTTCAAAAAGAAAAAAAAATTCCAATACAATCGCTTTTTATTTGTTCAACCAGATTGAGGGTGCTGCACATAGAGCCCTTAATGGATGGGACTACTACACTCATAGATATCCAGGTTATAAACCAATTAATTACCCTATTGATCAACATTCATTTGGACATATGGGAGAGTGTATATATAAATATTAGAAAGACTGGACATGCTCACATTTTTCTGTTTGTTATGGTACAGAAAGGGTTCCAGATCGCAGCTCCGGAGACGTTGCTTGTGATTCGTATGATCTTTACAAGGTGAGAGGCTATATATCTGTGTATACATATAGGAGACAGTTGTTCCAATTTGGAAATATTATTTAACTCTGGAAAAAATCATATATAATTTGAACAGGAGGATGTCAAATTACTGAAAAGATTGAAAGTTCAAGCATACCGACTCTCCATAGCCTGGTCAAGGGTCTTACCAAGTAAATACAGAAACACAAACATACGTCGCTTTTTCAGTCATGAATTTATATAATTGGCAAAATTAAGAGTTTTACGTTCTATATATATTTGACTCGTGAAATTTGTGATTATAAATTTTAGAGGGAAGACTGACTGGAGGAGTGGACGAGAACGGGATAGCATACTACAACAATCTCATTAACGAGTTAAAAGCTAATGGTAAATTGAAAATATAAATACTACTCAATCATTTGATTATATCTGTGGTATATATGGACGTTTAACTAACTTTCGTACGTGATTACAGGCATAGAGCCATTTGTGACTATATTTCATTGGGATGTTCCCCAAACTCTAGAAGACGAGTACGGAGGCTTCTTAAGCCCGCGTATAGTGTAAGTGCAATAACTAGTTTTTCTTCTTCCAAACTTGTCTTTCTTTCACTTAATTAGGTTCTATATATATGTACATTGCATGATCAGATCTATCTATAATTTAATATGTATGATACATGGACAGAGAGGACTTCAAGAACTATGCGGAGCTTCTATTCCAAAGATTCGGAGACAGAGTCAAGTTTTGGATCACTCTAAACCAGCCTTACTCTCTCTCATCCAAAGGTTATGGAGATGGATCATATCCACCGGGAAGGTGCACTGGCTGTGAATTTGGAGGTGATTCTGGAACCGAACCTTATATAGTCACGCATCACCAACTTCTAGCCCATGCAGAAGCTGTATCTTTATACCGAAAAAGATATCAGGTTCATCTAAAATAAATCTATTATGAATCTCTTTTTATTTTCCTTGATTAGTTCAATTTTTTTTGTGTGGTATATTCTTATTCTATAATCTTAAAAATATTATGCAGAAATTTCAAGGTGGTAAGATAGGAACGACCTTGATCGGGAGATGGTTTGCCCCGCTAAACGAAACTAGCGATCTCGACCAGGCTGCTGCAAGACGAGCATTCCAATTCTTCGTTGGATGGTACGTATATATATTCTCAATGAATTGACTCTCAAGACGCACACATATGTAGCAACTTAAAGCCTCTGTCACGATCATATAGACTTTTAAAAATATTGCATCACTAAGTTACAAAATTTCTTCTTGCATATATGAAGGTTCTTGGATCCATTGGTGTACGGAGAATATCCAACGATAATGAGAGAACTCGTTGGAGACAGATTGCCAAAATTCACACCGCAAGAATCAGATTTAGTTAAGGGATCACTTGATTTTCTAGGGCTGAACTATTATGTTACACAATATGCAAGCGACGCATCTCCTCCTCCTCAGACACAGCCTAGCGTCTTAACCGATCCACGAGTTACTCTTGGATGTATGTGAAACCTTTTTCGTATTTAGTTTTATACATATGTTTCGGCTCATAGATCAATCATTATTCTCTTATTGTGTTTCAGATTATCGCAATGGAGTACCTATCGGTGTTGAGGCTAGTATCGTTTTTAATTCGGAATAACATGTTTATATATATGTACCTACTTTAAGAGATTGCCACATTTATATAGTAACTAATGAGTCTCTCCTTTTTTGCTTTTTTCTTCTCCAGTCTGATATCTTGCATATTTACATTGTTTTATCCATTTATTCATATGCATTTTCATCATATAGATTAGGACTTAGCCATGTCTAGGCTGCATTTTGCATGCATATGTCTCTATCAGGTATTTGAGTACCACATGGAGTTTCTGGAGACATTTGGGTGCATTTGGAGCTCAAAAGGAGGTGATTAGAGTGATCTTTGGACGAGCACTGCCGGAGCGACCTCTCGGAGCGACGGCATGAGGTCGCTGTGCACCACATCCCGGAGCGACTCATCCAGAGCGACTGCACAAGGTCGCTCGCGTTTTCACGTCTGGAGACACACATTTACACCTCGGAGCGACCTTCCAGAGCGACGTGCTGAAGTCGCTCCCGAAGCTCAGAGCGACCATACCAGAGCGACAGGGAGAAGTCGCTCGCGTTTTCATCACCCGGAGACGCGAGAACGAGCCCGGAGCGACCTCTCGCAGCGACACAGCGAGGTCGCTCCCGAAGTCTGGAGCGACTTGTCGGAGCGACGGGCTGAGGTCGCTCCGTGTTTTGTTTCTGCTCGAACTTGTGATTTCTCAAGGGCATTTTGGTCATTTCATTATGCACGTTTTTATTTTCTAAACCTATGTTTTATTACTCTGTAAGCCACCAGGAGGCAGATCATCTTTGTTCTTAGAAAAACCACCAAAAACCTTTGGAAAGTGATCTCTTTGAATCAATTGATCAATTTTGTTATTGAAATTCTTTTTTTTTTTTTTTTTTTTTTGAAAGAATTTTAAATTTATTCAAATCAAAAAAACCTGTTTACAGAAAAACCTGCTTCCTTTTCTATACATCAGACTTATAGATTAAACTTTAAAAAATTTCATAAACTCAAACTCTATCTTCTTCCAAACCACACTTCCATGGTCTTCTCATACTTTCTGCCATTTTTCCTTCTCAATGATGTGATTCTATTCCTAACCAACTTGTCTAATCTTGCAATCAAACAAGCTGCTGGCTGAGATGTTTCACCAACCCTTCTCACATTTCTCTCATGCCAAACTGCATATAGCACTACTTGGAAGCTATACCTCAGTAGAAATGTCAGATTTCTCTCATGTAGACCATTTGCCAAGAACTGAATGATCTGAGACCATCTATGTAGACTTCTATTGCCCGCCAAATCACCAATAGTTCCATACCAAACTTCTCTAGAGTAAAGACACTCAAAGAATAAATGATCTCTAGATTCAGTTGCCGAGTTACATAGCCAGCAGGATGATATGGCTCTAGGATTCCAGCGAAGAATCCTATCACCCGTTGCTATCATGAACTGCAAGCCATGTTATGAAGGAGAATTTAGGAGTACCTTCCTGGAACCAAATGCCTTTGTGCCACATCACTCTTGGCGATTTAATTCTGATCAGCTCCCATGTTTGCGTGAGGAAGCCTTCCTTATAGTAGCCTGTCTCCCTTTTCCACAGACATACATCTTCCATCTGATTAAGGCCTCGGTTTCGCAAAGCCATAATTTCCTGCTCTATCTGTCGGGAAACAGGGTCTCTGTGATCCCTAGCTTTGTATGTCTGAACAACCCTCTCAACTGTAGAATTTATAGGTATGCCAAGCATGAGACACCCTCTCTCTCCAGTTAATTCAATCAATTTACCCAATTGAGACCATCTTTCAAACCAAAAAGATGTAGTAGAACCACTGTTAATCTCCACTTTAGTTAGCTGCAGAGCCAGCGGTCTGAGCTGTAATAACTTCTTCCACATCCATGATCCAAGGCTACTCTTCTCCTTCACACTCCAGAACGATCCTTTACGTATAAGATACTTCCAAATCCACTGCACCCATAAAGATGATCTTGCAGTCAAAATTCTCCCAATCAGCTTCAAACAAGAGACTCTATTTGCTTCCAAAAGATTTCTCAAACCTAATCCTCCCTCTTCTTTCGGTTTACATACGTCTATCCATGCAATCTTTGCTTTCTGAGCTAACAGTGCCGGGCCAGACCAGAGGAACGCAGAGCATATACTATTAATTTCCTGTATACACATATTTGGCAAACGGAACGCTGCCATCCAGAAATTGATGATGCTATATAAGACGGAACCAATCAACTGCAGACGACCCGCAAAGGTGAGATGCCTTGCAGTCCAGGAAGATACCCGAGCTCTTATTCTAGATATAAGAGGACTATAGTCTCGCACCGTCATTCTTTTAGTTAATAGAGGTAAGCCGAGATATCTTACCGGAAGAGAGCCTGCTTCAAAAGGGAATTGATCCAGTATAGAAGCACTATCCTCTGCTTTAACTCCAGCCAGATATAAAGTAGACTTCTCTAAGCTGATATTAAGCCCCGACATTCTCGCAAATTCTTTAAAAACCGCCAAAATGCCTTCAATAGATCTCTTCTTTCCATCTGAGAACACCAATACATCATCCGCAAAGCAAATGTGAGTCAGGTTCAACTCTTTACAATACGGGTGGTAACCTATTTGCTTTTCCTTTGCAGCTTTATCAAGAAGTTTTGGCAAAACTTGCATGCTTATCACGAATAGGTATGGAGATAGTGCACAGCCTTGACGCAAACCCCTCTTGCTATTGAAATATCCCGCCAACTCGCCATTAATCTGAATAGAGAAAGATGCCATCTCAATACACCTTTTGATCCAAAGGATAAACTTTTCAGGTAGATTCATAGCTTCAAGAACCTTCAGCAAAAAATCCCACTGCACTGAATCAAATGCTTTAGAAATATCCACCTTTACTGCACATCGCTCAGTCACAGTCTCTTTGTGATAACTCTTCACTAATTCAGAGGCAAGCAATACATTCTCCATGAGCAGTCTATCTTTGACGAAAGCTGACTGGTTCAGAGATATAAACAGAGGAAGCAGTTTCTTCATACGGTTTGCCAGAATCTTTGATATGACCTTATAAATGACATTACAACATGAAATAGGCCTGTAGTCTTTCATGCTTACAGCTTCAGTGTTCTTCGGAATAAGCGCCAGAATTGTTGAATTAATACCTTTTGGTAGAAATCCTTTATCAAAGAAAGACTGCACGGCAACTACAAAGTCTCTTCCTGTTATCGCCCATGTAGCTTTAAAAAACTCACTTGTATACCCGTCAGGACCTGGTGATTTGTCCGCTGCCATGGAGAATAATACTTTCCTCACTTCTTCCACTGTCACCACTCCTGTTAGCATGTTCCTATCCTCTCCAGTACATTCATAATTTAGTAGTAGCCTCAGATCTTCTACACTCTTTCCACTATAGTCCGTTGGGACATGAGTCAGAAAGTTGAAGAAATGATCCACTGCTTCCTTCTTTATGTCTTCTTGATTATCTGCTATAGAACCATCACTTCTCTTTATTTCTCTTATAGCATTCCTTATTTCTCTTACTCTCACTGCTCTATGAAAACTCTTGTTATTTCCATCACCCACATCTAACCAGTGTATCTTGGCCCTCTGACTCAGCACTTTCTCCTCTAGTCTGGATAAAAAAGACCATCTCCCATATATTGCAGCTTCAGCTTCCATATTACTCTGACTTGGGTCTATAAGCGTTTTGATTTGAGCCTCACACAAATCTTTATACGCATCCTTTGTCTTCTTGCTTATATCCCCCACCTTCACCTTACTCAAATCTCTTAGTAAAGGTTTCAACGCTTTCAACTTCTTTGACAATCTGAATAGAGCTGAGGTAGATATGAATAGCGGTTCAGTACTTCGCCAGAAACCATTAACCACTTCGAGAAACTCAGGCATGTCCACTAGAGCATTAACAAACTTAAAAGGCTTTCTCGGCTTCATAATTTCAGATTTTATCATCACCCTGCATCTCTGATGATCAGAGCAGCCTCCCGCCTCAAAGACACAGTATGACTGAGGATAATTACGCATCCAAACTTCATTTATCAGTGTGCGATCTAACTTCTTGCATATAACCCCAAGCTCCCTTTTATTGCACCATGTAAAGAGAGGACCCTGATAAGACATATCCAATAGCGAACAATACTTCACCACTTCTTGAAAATCTTGCATTCCCAAAGCATTATGAAAAGAATCCGAATCAGAATGTTCCCCTCCGTTAAGTATCTCGTTAAAATCCCCCTGAACCATCCATGAAGCCTTTTTTATAATAGGCGAATCCTGATGATCTTTAAGATCCCTCCAAAGCTCTTTCCTCTCCTCTACCAAATTCAACCCGTAAACAAAGGAGCAAAAAATCTCTTCCTTCATCCCCTCCAACAAAATAGAGCAAGTAATCAGTTGCGCACTTGTAAAACAAGGAGTAACTCTCACCCTTTGACTCCATACAATCCATAATCTTCCCAACCTGCTATACTCGTAATTTGTAATATATGACCATCCCGGAAACACTTTCTCTATAATCCCCTTAGCTTTTTTCTCCTTTACTCTTGTTTCAATCAGACATCCAAACTGAAAACCACTCCTTCTTACCCATTCTGCTACCACCAAATGTTTTGAGGGTTGATTAAAGCCTCTCACATTCCAGTAGAAACCAGACATATTTAATGACGTCGAGGTTTCTTCTTCTTCAGATTGCTAGGACTTGAGTCCTGAGCTTTCTGATCCGTTTTACCTCTTAGATATCTGTGATTCATCTTTGAGTCTCTAGGTAGTTTTTGTCGTACTACCAGTTCTTCTTTCTCTTCTATTTCCTCTCCAGAATCCTCAGCTTCTAATAACTTCTCTTCCTCCAACAACTCCTCTCCCTCTAATAACTCTTCTTCCTCATTACTTTTTTCATTTATTTCTCCATCTTCAGCCGGTGAAAGAACTTCAAAACGAGACTTTGTAAGAATAGAAACTTGTCCAAATCTAGGCGGTGATCGACTTGCCTTCCCCGGTGATACATCTAACCACTCAGCTTGATTTCCTTCTCCTCTCTGATTCCCCTCTGATTCTGTCTCCTTTGTTTTTCCACCATTTTCCTTCTCAGGTGAGATTGATCCCCTCCTCTCTTCGTGATTACTCTTAGTTTCTGACTCTTTCTGTTTTTCCATTCCCTCCTTATGAGCCTCCTCATTTTCCTTTTCTTTAGTTGTACCTTCTCCATCCTTCTTTTCCACTCCCCTTATCTCTTCTTTATCTTTTTGGCAATTTTTCCCTGAGTGACCCCATTTATCACACTTCTCACACTTAGTTGGCAACCACGGATATGTATATTCCACCAAAACATCCTCTCCTTGAACGTTGAAGTTCATCCTTCTTGGCAGATCCTTTGTTAAATCCACCTTAACAAATATTTTTGCCACATCCAAGTTTAAACATTGAGCTGTCTCTCGGTGTAGTCTAACAGGCACTCCTATTGGACTTGTCACGAAACTTAGTCCTTGCCACGAGAATAACTTCAGCGGGACATTTTTGACATGAACCCACATTGGAATTGATTGTGTTGGGGGCTTCTCCTTCTCTATCACCGGAGACCATTTTGTTACTACCACCGGAACTCCAGCTAAATTCCACATTCCTCTCCTTAGAACCCTTCTCCTATCATCTTGATTCATAATCCTGAATTTCATCATAGTAGAGTTCACCTCAAACACCTCTATCTTCTGAGCCTTATCGTTGATCGTCCATATCTTGTTGATTATCGCATGAACTTTGCCAATATGAGGAGCATCATCCAAAAATTTTCCAATGAGAAAATCCTCCCACAGAGGAGCTACATCTTTTGTTATCTCTTCCGGAACTGTTACCGATCCAATACCATCCTTCATCTCGACTTCTACTTCATACTTCTTCAGAACCTTTTGACCTTGGACCGCTCCAACCCACGAACCTTTTAATCCTCCATAATTCACATCCCTTTGATCGCCTTTCCTCTCCCTATCCAATCCCTTAGGAGCTTGATCTTTCGATCCTTCACCGTCGGAGATTGTAATACCCAAAACCTTCGTCAAATTCTGAGTTAGGTCCGATAGATCCAAAACTTGCCGTGCTCCTTGATCCAAACCCTGCGTCTCCCCCATAGATGCACCATCTCTCACCGGAGATAATGGTAAATCCGGCGGATCCGCCGTACTCATGCCGTTATCGAACGTCGAAACTCCAATCGCCTTATCGCCTCTTTTGTCATCTCTTATCTCACCGGAGATAATTCTGTGTTCCTTTTATTTCCTGTATTTCTCTACATGATTAATCTGAAATCCAACATGGGTTTAAGAGGGATCATGGAGATTAGTGAGTAATCACCTTTTGAATTCATGGGTTAGGGAGATTAAGGGTGATTAGGTTAGAACTAGGATGTTTTAGTGTAGATCATTCATATTTCCTTGCTAGTAGAGTGAACATAAAGCATCTTTTGAGTTGGCCACTCAATTGTTGATCCTTAGGCATTTCTCACCCGAAAGGTGTTCGATGAAATGCCCGAGACAACTCTCCTAGGCTTTTAGCATGCTCTGCCAAAGACATTTGTTGTTAGAGATGCTAAGATAGCTAATAGACTTGTTAGTAATGATTGCTTTCATATATTCAACCAAAGACATTTGATGTTTGAATTGTGTTTAGTAAATGAACATTCATCTAGACATAGAGTTTGTTTAGGATTGCGTCTAAGCTTAAGGTTAATAGATTGATTGATCGTTTGCCATCTTTAGTTCGAAACTTGATCACCCGAGGTCTAATCCCTATATCCATGAGTTCTCTTTTCCAATAGTTAAGAAAGTATCATTTAGTTATTCCTTTTAATTAGTCATAGTTTAAAAACCCATCTAAATCATTGGTTGCACTTAGATTAAGTGATTACTTGCATTCTCGGTGCTTTGATATCTCTCAGAACTGGTTCGACAATCATTTATACTACAACATTTGTCTTAGGAGCCTTGAAAACTCCTAACATCAAATTGGCGCCGTTGCCAAATTCTGAGTAGATTTAAACATTGAGATTTAGTCAATTGCTTGAGACTAAGTCATTTTTATTTTCTTTTGTTACTGACTCTTCTTCACCTCCCTTTAATCTACAGGTGTATGAACTTGAGGAGCAGGGGTCCATCAAACCTAGTTCCAAGAGCAGCAGACATCAGGGCTTTAGAGAGAGAGTGTACTAGAAAGAGAAGAGAAGAAGAACATCAGGCTCAATTGCAGAGACTGAACACTGACATGGGAGACGTCCATCAAGAAGATGCAGGCGTCAATGGCGCTAACAACAATGGCCCACCTAACCAACAGCGAGCAGCTCGCCCCATTGGCACTTACGACCGTCCCAACATTCATGGTCATAGATTGGGAATCCGAGCACCCGCCGTGGCAGCCAACAACTTCGAGATCAAGTCAGGACTCCTCAACGTGATTGAGAACAACAAGTATCATGGCTTGGCTCTAGAGGATCCATTTGATCACTTGGACAGGTTCGACAGCTACTGTGGGTTGTCAAAAACCAATGGTGTGTCCGAAGATGCCTTAAAGCTCAAGCTATTCCCTTTCTCTTTGGGGGATAAGGCACGTCAGTGGGAGAAGTCTCTACCCAGCGACTCCATTACCACTTGGGATGACTGCAAGAAAGCATTCTTGGAGAAGTTCTTCTCTACTTCAAGAACTGCTAAGCTGAGAAACGAGATCTCGAGCTTTCAACAGAAAGGCTTGGAAGGTTTCAGTGAAGCCTGGGAGAGATTCAAGGGCTATCAAGCTCAATGCCCACACCATGGTTTCTCTAAGGAGAGCTTGCTGAGCACATTCTACCGTGGTGCTCTCCCTAAGTACAGAACCAGACTGGATACAGCTAGTAATGGGTTCTTCTTGGGGAGAACTGAGGAGGATGCAGAGGAGCTGGTTGACAACATGGTTAAGAGTGATGCAGTCTACAGTGGAGACCACGACAGAAGCAGTAGAACTGAGGATAAGCAAACGAGGAAGGAGTTGAAAGCTCTACAGGATAAGATAGACATCCTCCTTGCTGATAAAGCTACCCAAGAGCAGCTGCACTTTGTCGGCAACCCAAGCCAAGAGACACCAGCTGTTGTCCATGAAGTTGAGGGTTTGGAAGGTCAGGAAGAGCTGTGTTTCATCAACAACAATGGTAGCTGGTACAAGAAGGAACCCAACTTTCAGTACAACAACTACCAACAGAAGTCCTATTCCAACAACCAGCAGAGTGGTTATCAGCCTCGGAACAATCAGCAAGGCAGCTATCAACCTCAGCAGAACCCTCCTCCTGGTTTCAACAACAAGGGCAACCATTCTTCCCAACAACAATCTAATCCCTCTACCTCCACTCCTCAAGTCAGCAGCACTGATGCTCTACTGAAACAAATCCTGGAGTCTCAAACAAGAAGTGAGAAGCATGTTGGCTATGAGTTGAAGAATCTTCACTCAAAGATTGATGGGAGCTACAATGAGCTCAACAACAAGTTCAGAGCTTTGGAGAACCAGTTTGCTGCCATGAACACTCAACAAAATCGCCAACAAGGTTCTCTACCTGGAAAATCTGAGCAAAACCCCAAGGAAACCATGAAAGCTATCACTCTCAGGAGTGGTAAGGAGTTACCTCAGAGAACTCTCACCAAGGATGCTGAGAAACAAAGTGAGGGGGTTGCCATCACCATAGATGATGAAGTGGTGATTGTTGATGAGAAGATCAATGACGAGATCTTGGAAAAGATAGTAGAAGCAAAAGGAAAGGGAAAGGTTGGAGAAGAGAAGAAAACAGTTAAAGATGGTGAAGTTGTCACTCCTGCAAGTGAAAATTCTTTTGTTCCTCCTGCCTATGAACCCAAGCTTCCATTCCCAGGTCGATTCAAGAGGCAGCTGCTAGAGAAGTACAAAGCTTTGTTTGACAAGCAAATGAGTGAAGTCCAGGTCACAATGCCCATTATTGACGCTTTCATGCTGATCCCTCAGTACAGCAAGTTCCTCAAAGATGCTGTAGCTGCAAAGAAGAAAGAGATGGAGGGCATGGTGATTCTCACTCATGAGTGCAGTGCTATCATTCAGAGACTGGTCATTCCAAAGAAGCTAGAAGATCCAGGATGCTTCACATTACCTTGTGCCCTTGGACCTAT
This sequence comes from Brassica rapa, assembly GCF_000309985.2. Taxonomy (NCBI): domain Eukaryota; kingdom Viridiplantae; phylum Streptophyta; class Magnoliopsida; order Brassicales; family Brassicaceae; genus Brassica; species Brassica rapa. Next base: position 1,887,297 of record NC_024802.2, read on the forward strand.
GGTATTTGATAGATGTCTCTGCGATTTGGGAGCTAGTGTCAGCTTGATGCCCCTATCTGTTGCTAAGAAGCTGGGTTTCACTCAGTACAAGAAGTGTAGACTTTCTCTGGTATTGGCTGATCGTTCAGTAAAGTACCCTGTGGGTATCTTAGAGGACCTCCCAGTAATGGTTGGAAATTATGAGATCCCTACAGACTTTGTGGTGCTTGAAATGGGTGAAGAAGCTCAAGATCCTTTAATCCTTGGAAGACCTTTCTTAGCCACAGCAGGAGCTATTGTTAATGTTAAAGAAGGCAAGATTGATCTCCATCTGGGTAAAGGGCACGTTCTGCATTTCGACATCAAGGAAGTAATGAGGAGGCCAACAGTTCAAGGACAAGTGTTCTACATCGAAGAGATGGATGCCCTTGCTGATGAACTCCTTAAAGAGTTGTCACTAGAGGACCCTCTACAGCATTCTTTAACTGTAGAGAAGGAGACTGAGGTGATTGAGAACCTGGAGAGTACTGCCTATGGGATGATGCTGGATTCACACCAGGCGTTTTTCAGTAAGGACCAGTACGAGGAGCTTCCACAGATGGTTCACCAACAAGTCTCAGTCACTCAACAAGAGGACAACCAGCAGGATGACTGGAGTGAACTTAAGGCACCTAAAGTGGAGCTTAAACCTCTTCCCCATGGTGTAAGGTATGCATTCCTTGGTCCTAATGAAACCTACCCTGTCATTGTGAGTAGTGAACTTACTGAAAATGAGCTATCTGAACTTTTGAAAACACTTAAAAGGTTTAGAAAGGCAATAGGTTACTCACTAGATGACATCAAGGGGATATCACCTTCTTTGTGCATGCATAGGATACATCTTGAGGATGAATCAATGACTTCTATCGAGCATCAAAGAAGGTTAAATCCTAACCTGAAGGATGTTGTAAAGAAAGAGATTCTTAAACTCCTAGATGCTGGTGTTATTTACCCTATCTCAGACTCTAAATGGGTATCACCTGTGCATGTTGTACCAAAGAAGGTGGTATCACTGTGATCAAGAATGACAAGGATGAATTGATACCACAAGAACCATCACAGGTCATAGAATGTGCATTGATTACCGAAAACTAAACTCTGCATCTAGAAAGGATCATTTCCACTACCATTTATTGATCAGATGCTTGAGAGACTTGCAAATCACCCATTCTTTGTTTCCTGATGGGTACTCAGGATTTTCCAAATCCCCATACATCCAATGATCAAGAGAAAACGACATTCACATGTCCCTATGGTACCTTTGCATATCGAAGATGCCATTTGGACTATGTAATGCTCCAGCCACCTTTCAAAGGTGCATGATGTCAATTTTCTCTGATCTGATTGAGGATGTTGTGGAGGTATTCATGGATGATTTCTCTGTCTACGGATCTTCGTTTTCTGCTTGTTTGTCAAATTTGTGCAGGGTCCTACAGAGATGTGAAGACACCAACCTTTGCTGAATTGGGGAGAAGTGTCACTTCATGGTCAAGGAAGGGATTGTGCTAGGACACAAGATTTCAGAGAAGGGGGATTGAGGTGGATAAAGCCAAAATCGATGTTATGGTTGGTACTGCCTCACCAAAGACCAAAGACAGTGAAAGACATCCGGAGTTTTCTTGGTCATGCTGGATTCTACAGGAGGTTCATCAAGGATTTCTCCATGATCACTAGACCTTTGACCAGGCTTCTGTGCAAGGAAGCTACCTTCAGTTTTGATGTAGAATGTCTACAAGCTTTCAAGAAGCTGAAAGGTGAACTCGTTAGTGCCCCAATTGTCCAGCCACCTGATTGGGATCTCCCTTTTGAGATCATGTGTGACGCCAGTGACTATGCTGTGGGAGCTGTTCTGGGGCAGAAGAAAGATGGCAAAACCCACGTGATCTATTATGCCAGCCAAACCCTCAATGATGCCCAGATGAAGTATGCCACAACAGAGAAGGAGATGCTGGCAATTGTTTTTGCCTTTGAGAAGTTCAGGAGCTACTTGGTGGGGTCTAAAGTCATTGTCTACACAGATCATGCCGCCTTGAGACACCTTTTGGCCAAGAAGGATGCAAAACCCAGGCTTTTGAGGTGGATCCTTTTGCTCCAAGAGTTTGATATGGAGATCAAGGACAAAACCTGGAGTTGAGAATGGAGTAGTGATCATTGTCCAGGTTGAGAGTAGAGTCTGGTATCCCTATTGACGAAGGACTTCCTGAGGAGCAGATCATGGCTATCGAAGCAGTGATAGCAGTTTGTGAGACTGGTAGGAAGCTGGAAGAAGTCAAAGCAACAGAGGAGAAGGAACCTTGGTATGCTGATTGGGTGAACTACCTAGCCACAGAAGAGAACCTTTGAATCTTGTAGGGTATGCCAAGAAGAAGTTCTACAAGGATGTGAAAAGATATTACTGGGACGAACCCTACCTCTACATTCTCTGCAAAGATCAGCTTTATAGGAGAGTGGTTGCAAATGAGGAGATTGATGGGATCCTTGCACATGTCATGGATCATCCTATGGAGGTCACTTCGCCACTTTCAAGACAGTTGCAAAAGTATTACAAGCTGGATTCTGGTGGCCACACATGTTCAAGGATACACAAGACTTTGTTTCAAAGTGTGATTCTTGCCAAAGGAGAGGAAACCATCACCAAGAGGAATGAGATGCCTCAAATCCAATCCTTGAAGTTGAAGTGTTTGATGTCTGGGTATTGACTTCATGGGACCATTTCCATCATCTTTTGGCAACAAATATATCCTTTTGGCTGTTGATTATGTCTCCAAATGGGTGGAAGCCATTGCAAGCCCCACCAATGATGCTAGAGTTGTAATCAAATGTTCAAGAGCATCATCTCCCAAGGTTTGGAGTTCCAAGAGTTGTAATAAGTGATGGAGGTTCCCACTTCATTAACAAACACGCTTGAGGGACTTCTCAAGAAGAACGGTGTGAAGCACAAGGTGGCAACTCCTTATCATCCCCAAACAAGTGGCCAAGTTGAGATTTCTAACAGGGAGATCAAATCTATCCTGGAGAAGATTGTGGGGATTACAAGGAAGGATTGGTCTAATAAGCTTGACGATGCACTTTGGGCTTATAGGACAGCGTACAAGACACCACTGGGTACCACACCTTTCAACCTAGTGTATGGGAAAGCTTGCCATTTGCCAGTGGAGCTTTAGTACAAGGCACTATGGGCAATAAAGTTGCTGAACTTTGACATCAAGAGTGCCAAAGGAGAAAAGGCTCTTTCAGCTACATGAGCTTGATGAGATAAGATTGGATTGCTTTCGAGAACTCAAGAATCTACGAGGAGAAGACTAAGGCTTTCCTGACAAGAACATCCTGAAGAGAGAGTTTAAAGAAGGAGACCAAGTTCTTCTCTACAACTATAGGCTGAAGTTGTTTCCAGGAAAGCTTAAGTCAAGGTGGTCCGGTCCTTTCAAGGTCAAGGAGGTTAGACCATATGGAGCAATAGTTTTGTGGAGCACTGATGGAAGAGACTTCACAGTCAATGGACAAAGGGTTTAAGCTCTACATGGCTACTGCACCAGAGGAAGATGGGGTTTCAACTCCACTGTCTGGTCCTACCCCGGCCTAATCTAAAGGAGGCAAAGTCAAGCTCGAGACTTAAAACAGCTCACTTGGGAGGAAGTCCCACTGCGTATCCTTGTACTATATGCATTGGTGTTTTCCTTTTCATCTTATTGCATAAAAAAAAAAAAAAAGAGAGAGAAAAAGTTGCATGCAGGTACCTGATCGATTCATTTTTGGAGCAGGAGTCGTGTGTGGGAGCGAGGTCTCACAGCGACACCTCAAAGTCGCTCCAGCTGGGAGCGAGGTTATGGGAGCGACACCTAGAAGTCGCTCGCGGTTTCGTCGTTGGCTCGAGAAAAAAATCATCTCGGAGCGAGGTCTGGAGCGAGGTCGAAGGGTCGCTCAGCTGGGAGCGACGTTATGGGCGCGACCCCTCGGTAGTCGCTCGTGTTTTCGTCGAAAACGGACGCTCAAAAACTGACGCGGTAGCGACATCCTAGAGCGCCCACCTTCAAGTCGCTCCAGCTCAGAGCGAGGCTTTCCAGAGCGACACTTCCAAGGTCGCTCGCGATTTTCGATCCGACGCGCAGGACGAGGAAACGACGCGGGAGCGACCTCTCCCAGCGACACCCTCACGTCGCTCCCGAACCCGGTCCAGGTAAGTTTCCTAACTCTAAACCCGGTTTGATTCAAGGAACCGACCCTAGACCACCCTAAACCGAACCGGACGACCCTAACACCTACCCCAACCCTGCGACTCCAACTCTATCCCTCTCCCCTCCTCTCACAAACTCACAAACTCTCTCAAACTCATCCACACCAAAATCCCCAAAACTTCTCAATTCTCACCCAAATCAACTGCTTCTTGTTTCTAAATCCAAGCTTTCGCCCCTGTAGTCTATTCCTCACCACCCATTACCATTTCCTTTCATCCAGAGCAAGGGTATTGAGTTTTTAAAATTCAAATTCGTAGGTCCATGAAACCTAGAATTTGAAAGTCGAAAATTTGGTCTTTCTTGCTAGATTGTGGTGAAACTAGACTAGGGAAAGGTTATCTATCATGTTGGGTTGTTGAATTAATCTGTGAAATTGAGTTTAATTTGCAACTTTGGCAAACTTAGGGTTCATGGATTGTGGGTTTTCGAATTTGACCTTAATTGGTGTGTTTGC